>NC_133334.1:233369368-233616239 GCF_042186555.1 Aquarana catesbeiana
ACAGTCTGAGGTATTTAGTAAGAGGACAAAAAAATTAATTGTATTATAATTTTTTTTTTAACACACTTTGACCAGAGCAAAATAATGTACCATATTAACATTGTACTACTCTGGGGAAGTGATCATTATTATTATTTTTTTAATTTTTTTACACATGTTTGCATATAGCAATTAATTTTGTTACTATAAGCAACCATTTTACTGAATGAAATGGATTCATTGTTTATTTTGTTGTGATTAGCTGCGATTGGTCCAGTCTGTACCATGTGATCACTGTGACCAATCACAACTAACAACACAATTGTACACAATGTATGGCTTGAAAGGAAGCCATCCATCAACTGTCATGTGACCTGCTGTGATTGGTTACATCGGTCACATGGTACTGACAGCGGACCGGTACAGTCATCAGCTGTGTCAGTTAGTGACAGATCGCACCGCAGCACGGCCCCGCGTCATATGATGTCCATCCGGAGTCCATCCGGAGCAAAAAATAGCCAGCCCCCGGCGTCATTCTGCCATAGGCCGGGTGGCAACGGATTGCGCAAATCCTTTTGTGTGAATCTTTTTGTCGATTTTCTTACTTGGAGATCCTGCCAGTAAGAGCAGTTTTCTTAAAGTGGAACTAAACCCTTTTCTCCTCTACAGCCAGGGGAGCTGCCATCTTAGCCTCTCTTTGATCTGCAGCTGCCATGATGCTGCACATGTGATCAGTTATGGCACCAACCATTGGATGGCTTAACAGTTCAGTTGAGAGCACAAGCAACTGTGTCAGTTACCATTATTGACACGCTTTAAATGTTACTGTTGGGAATCTGTTAAATTGATGGGTTTAGGCCACTTTAGGCAAATCCTTTCGTGTGAATATTTGTAGAGTTTCTTACCTGGAGATCCTGCCAGTAACATCACTTCCTGATGGGGGCTTACAATGCAAAGTCACTGCTTTACAATTAGTAGCAGTGTTGTCAGCCTGCTGTGTGCACTCTGCCATTTGGCCATTGGGCTGTCTATCATGTATACAACCCAACAGCCAACTGAAGCAGCTTCCATGGCAGGGTGACAACACTGATGTAAATTGTGTCTTAGGGTTGTCATCCTGCAACAGGAAGTGCTGCTGCTACTGGCAGGGCCTCCAGGTAAGAAACTTTGTAAAATACAGTGCATCCGGAAAGTATTCACAGCGCTTCACTTTTTCCACATTTTGTTATGTTACAGCTTTATTCCAAAATGGATTCAATTCATTATTTTCCTCAAAATTCTACAAACAATACCCCATAATGACAACAAGAAAGAAGTTTGTTTGAAACCTTTGCAAATGTATTAAAAACAAACAAAAAAAAAATCCCATGTACATAAGTATTCACAGCCTTTGCCTTGACACTTACAATTGAGCTCAGATGCATCCTGTTCCCACTGAGCATCCTTGAGATGTTTATACAAATTAATTGGAGTCCACCTGTGATAAATTCAGTTGATTGGACATGATTTGGAAAGGCACACACCTGTCTATATAAGGTCACACAGTTAACAGTGCATGTCAGAGCACAAACCAAGCCATGAAGTCCAAGGAATTGTCTGTAGACCTCCGAGACAGGACTGTATGGAGGCACAGATCTGAGAAGGGTACAGAAAAATTTCCGCAGCATTGAAGGTCCCAGTGAGCACAGTGGCCTCCATCATCTGTAAATGGAAGAAGTTTGGAACCACCAGGACTCTTCCTAGAGCGGGCTGCCCGGCAAAGCTGAGCGATCGGGGGAGAAGGGCCTTAGTCAGGGAGGTGACCAAGAACCCGATAGTCACTCTGACAGAGCTCCAGCGTTTCTTTGTGGAGAGAGGAGAATAGATATGTGCAATTCGTTTCGTTCCGAATTCGTCTTTTAACGAATTTCGACAAATCCGTTAATTCGGAAATATCAGAATTAAGGAAAACCCGTTTGACGAATTTTTCCACATATTCGTAAATTCGAATATGCAAAAATTTGTCAATTCGTACATTTGCACATTCGTAAATTCGTACTTTCGTACATTCGTAAGTTAGTAAATTTGTAAAATCGGAAATTTGTAAATTCGGAAATGCGTTAATCTGAAATAATAATTAACTAATAATAACTTAACTATTAAATTATAGGTATTGTGATTTCCTTTCAAATTTGGCTGTTAGTGAGCATAACAAATACAAATTTATCCGAAATAGCAAATGCCGTATCCAAGCGAATGGAACGTAATGAATTAGTTCCGTTCCATTTGTTTAGATGCGGTAACATTATTTCGAATAATTCGTAACTTCGGATAAATTTGTATTCGTTACGTTCACTAACAGACAAATTTGAAAGGAAATTACAATACCTATAATTTAAAGTGGATGTAAACCCAATGTCATCCTTTCTAAACTACTGCCATAGGGGTTATCTATAAGGATATACACACCTCCTGCATGTATCTTTACCTGTCAAATGTCTCCCCTCTGTCTGTTATGAGACCCGAAAAATTGCAGATTCTGTGGGTGGGTCTGTTGTCTGGAGCTCGGTGGGTGGAGTCGTGATGTCAGTAGACTCCCCGCCCACCTCTACACTCCCCTTGTCAATATGCATTTTCTCCTGTGTATTTCTTACACTGAACTTCTGCTATGATCTCTAACATCCAGTGAAAAGACAGGAAAGTAACCAAATGCCAAATCATGCTGAGGTGTGGAACATCCAATCCTTGCAGAGCTGCTGATGAAAGCAGTGGGGGAGGGAATTAAAAAATAATGCATGTCTCTTAGGCTAGTGTACGAGATATGTAAATCACCTGTCACTCACAGCAAGGGGGAGGATTTGACAAAGTTTTTCTCAGTTTGTCAAGATTTTTCTCACTGAACAATAAAAGAGGATTGCTCAGAGCTGGATTAACTCTGTGTGGCAAGACTGGGCTCAAATGATAGGAAATCTTATACTCTACAGTATGATAAAAAAAAAAAAAATTGGGTTTACATCCACTTTAATAGTTACTATTTCAGATTTTCTAATTTTTCAGGTTTTCGACTTTCCAAATTTCCAAATTTTCTAATTTACGAATGTACAAATTTACGAACATACAAACTTTCTAATTTATGAATATACAAATTTACGAATGTGCGAATTTACAAATGTACGAATATACTAATTGCGATCATAACGAATGACCCGAAAAACGAATGAAACGAAAACAAACAAAACAAAACTAACACATTTTTTGGCAGTGCACACCTTCCAGAAGAACAACCATTTCCACCAATCAGGCCAGACGGAAGCCACTCCTCAGTAAAAAGCACATGACTGGAGTTTGCCAAAAGGCACCTGAAGGACTCTCAGACAATGAGAAACAAAATTCTCTGGTCTGATGAAACAAAGATTGAACTCTTTGGCCTAAATGGCAAGCTTCATGTCTGGAGAAAAACAGGCAACACTCATCACCTGGCCAATACCATCCCTACAGTGAAGCATGGTGGTGGCTTCTGAAAATGCTGATTACCTGGCTATGACCCAGAACAAGCAAGGAGCCAATGAAAGCAGATCTCCTCCTAATCTGTGTACTTGGTCTGGGTCAGTGCAAAAGAAAGCCTCAGAGCCAGAGGATCAGCATGACAGCCAGGCAGCTGGCTTTTCCAGGAGGAGAGGTTAGCAGTGGCGGCCTGATGGTGATCCTAGTTCCTTGAATGTGTATGTAATCCCCAAATCTATATTTATTATGTCTGGCATCAAATCTCTGTATAGTTTACTTAAAGTGGAACTAAACCCTTCTCTCCTTTACGGACAGGGGAGCTGCCATCTTAGCTTCTGTTTGATCTGTAGCTGCCATGATGCTGCACATGTGATCAGTTATGGCACCAGTCATTGGATGGCTTGACAGTTCGGGTGAGAGCACAAGCAACTGTGTCAGTTACCATTATTGAAACGCTTTGAATGTAACTGTTGGGAATCCGTTAAATTGATGGGATTAGGCCACTTTAAGCAAATCCTTTTGTGTGAATCTTTTGCAGAGTTTCTTACCTGGAGATCCTGCCAGTAACATCACTTCCTGATGGGGACTTACAATGCTAAGTCAGTGCTTTGCAATTAGCAACAGTGTTGTCAGCCTGCTGTGTGCACTCTGTCATTTGGCCATTGGGCTGTCTATCATGTATACAACCCAACAGCCAAATGAAGTAGCTTACATGGAAGGGTGACAACGCTGATGTAAATTGTGGCTTTGGGTTGTCATCCTGCAACAGGAAGTGCTGCTGCTACTGGCAGGGCCTTCAGTTTGTTTTTTTATAAACTCTATACAATGAGATATGATGCCGGAAATACTCAATAATTGATCTTGGGTTTCCATACACTTAGGGCCCTTTAACACTGATCAGTTTTTTTATGCACTTTTGTTGTTTAACCCCTTGGCGCCAACTCCCGCCGGTCCTTTAAAGGGTTTGAACTGCCGGGAGGCGAGGCGGGGCTTATGGTCATGTGACCGCCGTCCTCTGCTCCCCAAGCCCACCCTTTTCTGAAGCCAATTAGAGCCTCAGGCTCTAATTATGTGCTTCAAAAAACAAAACAAAAAAACCCATTGAAATCCACGCTTCTGGCACCCTGCATTTAAATTAGCATGAATGGAGGGGGGGGGGCGGCGCCCGTGGGGGGGGAAAGCCAGATAGTATGTAACTGTAATGCACTCTTGTTGTTTAACCCCTTGGCGCCAACTCCCGTCGGTCCTTTAAAGGGTCTGAACTGCTGGGAGGCGAGACAAGGCGGGGCTTATGGTCATGTGACCGCCATCCTCTGCTCCCCAAGCCCACCCTTTTTTTAAGCCAATTAGAGCCTCAGGCTCTAATTACGTGCTAAAAAAAACAAAAAAACATTGAAATCCACGCATCTGGCACCCTGCTTTTAAATTAGCATGGATGGGGGGGCGGCGCCTGTGGGGGGGGGTAAAGCCAGATAGTATGTAACTGTACTGCCTTACCAGCAGCCCCAGTGACAGCCTTAGCTGTCAGAGCAGACATGAAGGACAGGCCACTGCTGGAGCATGGGGGGAGGGCCATCCACTGGATGGGAGGATCAGGTAAGTAAAAATCCATCCCTTTAGACTAAACGAGCAATAAACCCTCGCGGTGTGGACGCAACCCCGCAGCAAGGGATCACTTTCAAATTTCCCAGAGTCGGGCTTTAAAGTAAATGTCACTTTATACAACAAGTGCTCATACCTCTTGCGATGGGAACGAGGGACAACTGTTAGCAAAAGTATTTAGGCATAGGACACACCCCCTGCCACGCCCCCTTAAAGGAGAATTATACAAAAAAAATATTAGTTAAACCCACAAGTGCTTTTTTTTCCCCCTCTACTATTTCTTTATTTTGGCTTCTGAAATGTACAAATGCAGCAATCTTGAAATTGGATAAAAGGTTTAGCACTGGGAAACACGTGTTGAAAGAAAAAAAGGTACCTGTTATATATAACTGCATAGATCAGAGCAAAATGAGGGACAAATGAGGAGGACAGAGGGACAGAGGGACTTTATTCCAAATCAGGGACAGTCCCTCGAAATCAGGGACAGTTGGGAGATATGCGAGTGCTGCTGAGGGGTATTACATGAAGGCAAAGAGAGGAGTTTATACTTGGGTGCTGCAGAGTCAGTCCCTTCAATCCATTTGAATCCTGGACTTCTCTGATTGTGATGGTGTTATTGAACTAGGTATAGCAGGGTTATATTTAAATAGAAGGTAGGGGGCGCTATTAGTGTGCCAATACAAAGTGCAATGGGGGTGTCCTCTGCTGCCCAAACCCGAGGTGAGCGGCTGTGATAAATGGGGGGGTTTGATATGGTGTCCGTCCACCTGAGCCGCCCAGAGTTGGTGTGCTAACAGGGGAAGAAAAAAAGTCATGTACAGGTAGGTGATTTTGTGCTAAAGTGCCACCCTGCCGCAGTATATGTACGTGGGGGCGGTCCTTAAGCGGTTAAAGGAACACTCGGGTCTAGTTTAAAGTGGATCTGTCAGTAACTTCACAAGTCTGTATGAGTAAATTCCTGACATGTCACAATATACAGAAACAGGATCATTGTTCCACCTTTTATCTTTAAAAAGTGTGCTTGAGCTCTGGTCAGTGATTTTGTCTAGTCTGAGATGATGTCATCAGTTTGCTGCAGGCAGGAGGAAGCATTTCCTCAGTCTCCCCTCCCCCAGTGATCAGACTGTACATCCGTGATTGTCAACCTATGAGCTAAAGGGGACCTCAAATGTGGCCCCTGACATTGCCAAAGGGCCGCACGTAATGTTCAATATATGTAATGCTTATAAGTACCAACAGAAACTGTACATCAAATCAGGGCTTTTTTTCTCAGAGAATAAATGCAGGTACTCCGTCCTTCTGAGTCACTCCTTGTCTCCACCCCCTACCCACCTCTGAGCACCGTCCCTTGGTACCACACCCTACCCACCTCTGAGCACCGTCCCTTGGTTCCACCCCCTACCCACCTCTGAGCACCGTCCCTTGGTTCCAACCCCTACCCACCTCTGAGCAACGTCCCTTGGTTCCACCCCCTACCCACCTCTGAGCACCGTCCCTTGGTACCACACCCTACCCACCTCTGAGCACCGTCCCTTGGTTCCACCCCCTACCCACCTCTGAGCACCGTCCCTTGGTTCCACCCCCTACCCACCTCTGAGCACCGTCCCTTGGTTCCAACCCCTACCCACCTCTGAGCACCGTCCCTTGGTTCCACCCCCTACCCACCTCTGAGCACCGTCCTTTGGTTCTACCTTCTACCCACCTCTGAGCAACGTCTCATGGTTCCACCCACCTTCCAGTACCGCCCCTTTTAGTGAATACGGGGCCAAGTATATTTCTGTGGTGCTAAGAAATTTGATAATGATTACAATAAAAGCAGTAAAATAGATCCCCTGCAGTCAGCAACAAACGACCCCCCCGGAAAAATAGACCCACTGTAAAAATGAATGCCCTCCCAGCAACAAAAGATCCACCCCAGCAACAATAGATCTCCCAGCAGCCAGCTATAATAGACCCAACCTCAACAGTAGATCCCCAGCAACAATTGCCCCCCCCCCACCCCCATCTGCAACAATAGATCCCCTGGCAGCAACAATTGACACCCCAGCATATATAAGACACCACCAGCAAAAATAGACTCTACCCTGCAACAATAGATCCACCCCAGCAACAATAGACCCCAAATTCAACAGTAGATTGACAACCTTCACAGCAACAATAGATCCCCCAGCAGCAACAATGGACTCTACTTTGCAACGCTAGACCCCCCCCCGCCCGCGACAACAGATCCAGCAACAATAGATCTCCCAGTAGTCAGCAACAGTAGACCCCAGCAACAATTGACCCCAGCAACAATTGACCCCAACCAGCAATAATAGATCCCCCAGCAGCAACATTTGACAACCCAGCAATATAAGACCCCACCAGTAACAATAGACTCTACTTTGCAAAGCTAGACCCTCCACAACAACAGATCCATCCCAGCAACAGTAGATCTCCAAGCGTTTTTATGCGTGACTTGCGCATTTTTATACAGCGTTTTTTTTTATTAGCCAATAGAGAAAACTGTTATCTGTTGCATCATTTGTTGCTAGGTATTTCAGCGTTTTGAGCTTTTCCTTTTAGGTTTTATTTCTTCTTTTTTTATTATTATTGTTTTTTTTCTACGTTAGGCTAAGGGGTTAGAGTTAGAGTTAGGTTAGGGTTAGTTTTATTTATTTATTTTTTTGTTAGGATTAGGGTGTTATTACTACTACTACTACTACTACTACTACTACTACTAATACTAAGAATAATAATAATAAACTAATACATAAATGTAAAATAAATACACAAATAAGTAAAAATAATCATAAATAAATTCAATTTATGAATTCCAAGTAATAATAAAGAAATAATTACCCCTAACCTTAAAGGGGTTGTAAAGGTTGATTTTTATTTTTTTAAAACAAACATGTCATACTTACCTCCACTGCGCAGCTCGTTTTGCACAGAGTGTCCCCGATCCTCCTGTTCTGGGGTCCCACGGCGGCTCTCTCGGCTCCTCCCCGCAATAGCTAACCCCCTTGGGAAGCTCTCTCCCGAGGGGGTTACCTTGCGGGCGCGCTCCCGTCTCATACACTCTGCGTCTATAGACACAGAGTGTATGTCTCGGTCCCGCCCCTCCCCCCCCCCCCCGGCGGCCGCGTCATTGGATTTGATTGACAGCACCAGGAGCCAATGGCTGCGCTGCTATCAATCTATCCAATCAATGCCGAGACTCGAAACTCCGTGGAGAAGAGGACGCCGGGGAAGAGCCAAGCAGGTAAACGGGCTTAGGTATGTAAAACAGGGGGGCTGGGGGGCCCGTCATTGCCAGGTGTTTTTTCACCTTAATGCATAGGATGCATTAAGGTGAAATAACACGAACCTTTACAACCCCTTTAACCCCTAACCCTAAAAAAAATAAAAAATAATAAAAAACGAAACGCCCTAACACAAAATAAATAAATAAATAATAATAATAATTATTATTATTATTATTATTATTGTTATTATTAATTTTTTTTGTTCGAGTATGGGTGTTTATTATTCTATTATTATTATTATTCTTATTAATAAGAATAATAATATTATTATTCTTATTAATAAGAATAATAATAATAATTAATATAATATTTTTACGGTTAGGGGTTACCGTATTTATCGGCGTATAACATGCGTGGGTGCGTATTATACGCCAATCCTCGCCGATCTCCGCTGATTGTGAGCCGACATACACAAAGCCGAGTGTACTCAGCTAGTCTCGGCTCCTCTCGCAGTCCCGCAGAGTCCCGCCCCTATGATGGACATAACACAGGTCCAATGGCGGGACTGGGCGTGACTGTGAGCTGAGCAACCACCAGTCATGCCCAGTCCCACCATTGGACCTGTGTTATGTCCATCATAGGGGCGGGACTGCGAGAGGAGCCAAGACTAGCCGAGTTCACTCGGCTTTGTTTATGTCGGCGGCGCTCGTTCCGCTCCCAATCAGCGGAGATTGGCGCCAATTTCAAATTCCTGCAATGAGGCTGCAAAGAGACACTGGGCTGCAAAGACACTGGGCAAGGCTGCAGATGGACACTTGGCAAGGCTGCATTGATGGGCATTTAAATGTAAGTTTTTTTTTTCCTTAAACTTCCCTCCTAAACTTGGGGTGCGTGTTATACGCCGACGCGTGTTATACGCCAATAAATACGGTAATTACATTTATTTATATATTATTACATATTATTAATTTATTTTATTTATGATGATTTTTACTTATTTGTGTAACTTATTTGACATTTATTTGTTCATATGTTATTACTATTTAATTTTTATGCATTTTTTTCATTTGAGCAAAAAAAATCACACAAAAACGTGCAAATGTGCACAAAAACTTGCTTCCATCACTCCTATGAGGAAAAAAAAAGGGCAGAAAATACAAAAAAAAAGTTATAAAAAAAGATCCAGAACTTTTTTGATTTTTTTCTTCTCCATCGTTTTTTGGAGCTTCAAGCTGTGAATGGGGCCTGACTTGCTGCAGCTTCTAATGCACACTGTGAGAAGCTCACAGTGTGCGGTGAAATCAGAGTAAGCCATTTCAGTCCAGGAGAGGAGCCGGTACAACTGTGCAAGACTGGAGGGAAGACCGGAGGTCAGATTTAAGTGGTTAAAAAGCATCTAAGACCAACATTTTTTTCTAGTTGTGGCTGGAGTGTGTGCAGGTTGGGTATTGCTGAGACCCCACTTAGGGGATTCACCTGTTCTGTTTATCCTGGTGACCATCCGCTCAGAAAGTGATGGAAATACAAAATGTAACAGTTGCCACCGAAACAGGACCAGAGGGGAAATCCTACAATGGGGACATGTTTTGGTGACAACTGTCAAATTTCCTAACTTTAAAAAGATTTCCTCTCACTTCCTGTTGTGTCTGAGACAGGAAGTGAAGGCAAATCTCCCCAAGGGGACACATCATTTACACACAAACATATATATTTTCCTGGAACCATTTGTAATGTATGTGGAATGAAGGGGGTCTCTTCTCATACAGTACATGTGTAGAAATGGATGTTTCTGGGTACCGAACTCTAATCATATTTAGATGGAGTACATTTAACCCTGTGAAGCCAGAAGATCTGTGACCTATAGATAATATCAATGAGGTCATCTGTGCGCTCAGTGCTGGGAAGGATCCAGAATAATTGTTCTTACATTGCACAATTCCAGTATAAAATTTAGTATCTGTAATGAAATTGTTTGGTACCATCAGATCTCCCAGTGGGGGAGCAACAATCTGCTGTAATGATAAGGAAATGGATTTTTTTTCTGATTATAAATTTTTCTTGTGCAAATTGTCCCTTTATTGAGATAAAGAAAAGAGAGAGGGATGGGGGGGAGGAAGGGAGGGAAGAGAAAGAGAGAAGGGAGGAAAGGAGAGTGAGGAATAGAGAGAGAGAGGTGGAGGAGGAAAGAAAGGGGAGGGGGGAGAGAAAAAAGGATGAGAGAAAGGGGGGAGAGAGAGGGATGGGGGGTGGAAGAAAGAAGGGAGTAAAGAAAGAGAGAGAGAGATTGGGGGAGAAGAAGGGAGGAAAGAGAAGGAGAGAGAGGGGGAAGGGAGGAGAGGAGGGAGGAAAGGAGGGAAGGGAGTAGAGAGAGAGGGGGGAGGGAGAAAAGAAAGAAAGAGAAGAGGAAGGAAAGGAGGGAGGGTGATGGGGAGAGAGAGAGGAATAGAGAGAGGGGGGGGAGGAAGGGAGGAAAGAGAGAGGGAAGAAAGGAGAAAGAGAGAAGGGGAGGAAAAGAGAGAGGGAGAAGAGGAGGGAGCTGGGTAAAGAGAGAGGGGGGGAGATAAAGAGAGAAGTAAAGGAGGGAGGGGGATAGAGGGGGGGGTGGAGAAAAAGAGGTAGGTAGGAGAGGGGGAGAAAGAGAGGGCTGGCGGAGAGAGAGAGAGATGGGGGGAAGGAAAGAAAGAAGGAAAGAGGGAGGGGGGATAGAGAGGGGGAGGAAAGAGAGAGGGAAGGAAGGAGAAAGAGAAGGGAGGAAAGGAGAGAGAGAGCGAGGATGGGGGAGAGAGAGCGAGGAATGAAAAAGACAAGGAAAGAGAGGAGGGATAGAGAGAGGAGAAGGATGGAGAGAGAGGAAGGTAGGAAAGAGAAAAATAGAAGGGAGGAAAGGAAAAGGGGATAGAGAGAGAGAGACAGATAGAGGGGGCGGGGAAAGAAGGGAGGAAAGAGAGAAGGGGATAGAGAGAGAAGTGGGGGAAAGGAGAGAGAGACGGAAGTAGAGGGAAGGGGAGAGGAGATGGGCGAGAGAGAGAGGAAGGATGTAGAGAGAGAGAGATGGAGGAGAAGAAGGAAGGAAAGAGAAAAAGAGGAGGGAGGTACGGAGAGAGAGAGAGAGAGGGGGGGATGGGGAAAAAGAAGGGAGGAAAGGAGAGAGAGAGAGGATGGGGGAGAGAAAGGGAAGAATGAAAGAGAGAAGGAAAGAGAGGAGGGAGGAAAGGAGGGGGGATAGAGAGAGAGATAGCGATGGGGGAGAGAAAGGAAGGAGAGGGAAAGAAAGAAGGTAGGAAAGGAGGGAGAGCGAGGATGGGGGAGAGGAAGGGATGTTGGGGGGGAGAAGGTAACTGAAACAGGGGAAGGAAAGAAAGGGAACAGTAAAGAGTGGGGGGAGGGAGCAAGATAGAGGGAAAGATGGTAGGGAGGAGAAAAGAAAAACAACAAAAGAAATAGATAACATTTGATGTCTCATATTTTATTTTGTTGCATTTCCCATCCCCCCCCCCCCCCCAGTACAGAGATTTTTATTATAGGGAAGTGACATTTGTCATCTCATCTGGGAATCTCATCACATTTCAGATCCCCGACATCCTTCCACTCTGCCATAAAGTGACATCTAAGATTCAGTGCAGCAATGTCACTTAAAGGGGAAGCTCCCCGAGTTTGTATGACATCCGTCTTCCCTTCCAGTGTGACGACTTCTGAACACAGTTCTGACTTCTTAGTGTTCTTCCTTCCTTGTCAGTCATGTAGGAAAAGTTTTTCAAAAGTTTGATTTCTTGTTGCCTGTAGCAACCAGTCTGTGATATCAGATCTGAACTGTCGCCTTTCACATGGTTGTCACACATCATAATGGTTGTAGTTGTCAGATCAGCAGCAGTTCATGGCGGGGGAAGCGGGCCGCGCCTGCTGAGTCGAGGTCCTGGAGTTCATGGTGCCGGTCGGGGTGGGAGGGGTGATGATTATATCCAGGACCTTCAGGTGTCCAGAGGACGTCTCTTCACCTCTGTGACCGATCTGAAGACCTGCAGACAGGAGACCAGCACAGAGATCACTAGGGGGTCCATCACTTCTATCATGGATACCATTTATTACATTGTCTATAACACGCCACCAATCTCACCATACAATCTCTGTACAATCAACTTTACATTTACAAAAACTATAATATGAGGACCTACCTGATCTATACATTTAATATGTATCCAACCACACAGGTCCTTCCACCACATAGCTGTTATTTTTAAATCTGACCTCCGGCCTCCCCTCCAGTCTTGTACAGTTGTACCGGCTCCTCTCTGGTACTGAAATAGCTTACTCTGATTTCACTGCACACTGTGAGCTTCTCACAATGTGCATTAGAAGCTGCAGTAAGTCAAATAGAGCCTGCCTCATTTTCTGGCTGGAGGACATTCAACATCATCTAGCGCTTTCCTCCCTAGCCTGACTGTCCTTGGCTTGCCCCTTTTCTTCATTTGATTAGACTTCTTTCAATCATGGAGGCTCAGCATCACATATGGGTGATAACATGCAAATGCAATCAGCCTAGGACCAGCCACTCCCCAGACTGACACCCCCCCTCCCCCCTGTCAAGTCATTTTGATATTTGCATAACTCCTCCCACTGCTTGAATGGGGCTGAGGGCTACTGGCCCCTCCCACCAGCTATGATCTCCCTGCATTTCATAGAGTAGTCGTCTCCAAACTGCAGCCCTTTGCTTGTCTTTATCCGGTGTCTTGCCGAGAAAGTTCCCCCGGCGGATAAGGACCCCCCCTGTACTGCGCATGTGCTGCGCTTGTGCAGTACAAACTACTACGGTGATGCCGAAAATTGCCGAACATAAACAGCTGTGAGTGAACTCTACACCGCGCATGCGCAATTAACATGACATTGTACCAGACGATGCCGCACGCTCCCGATGCTCCTCCTACTCTACAAGGGGCGGGTCTATTATTACTGTTATATTGTCTAAGCAAGGGGTGGGTCTATTATTACTGTTATATCTGTAGGCACCCGCCCCTTACACGATATAACAGTAATAATAGACCCGCCCCTTGCAGATTAGGATGAGCATCGGGAGCGTGCGGCATCGTCTGGTACAATGTCATGTTAATTCCGCATGGGCGGTATACAGCTCACTCACAACTCTTTATGTTCGTCAATTTTTGCCAGCTCCGTAGTCCTTCGTACTGCGCAAACGATGCGCCTGCGCAGTACAGGGGGGTCCTTATCCGCCAGGCGGACCTTTTTGGCAGAACACCGGCTCTTGGGTCACTATTCCTCCCACTGACACCAACAATGGGTCACTATTCCTCTCACTGACACCAATGATGGGGCACTATTCCTCCCACTGACACCAATGATGGGGCACTATTCCTCCCACTGACACCAATGATGGGGCATCATCCCTATTACTGACATAAACAATGGGGCACTATTCCCCCTACTGACACCAATGATGGGACCCTGATGTAAGGGGGGGGGACTGTGATAGGGACCCTGATGTAAGTCAGGACTATCATGGGGACCCTGTTGTAAGGGGGGGGACTATAATAGGGATACTGATGTAAGGGGAGGAGTATAATGGGGACCCTAATATAATGGGGACTCTGATGTAAGGTGGGACTCTGATGGGGCCCTGATGAAAGAGGGGACTCTGATGGAACTCTGATGTAAGGGGGGGGGACTTTGATTGAGACTCTGATGTAAGGGGGGACTTTAATGGAGACCCTGTTGTAAGCGGGAGACTATCATGGGGATCCTGATGTAAAGAGAGACTATGATAGGGACCTTGTTGTAAGAGGGGACTCTGATTGAGACCCTGATGTAAGGGGGACTCTGATTGAGACCCTGATGTAAGGGGGACTCTGATTGAGACCCTGATGTAAGGGGGACTCTGATTGAGACCCTGATGTAGGGAGGACTCTGATGGTATTTTGTTTGTTGGCCCACAATTATTTGTAAACTATATAATGGGGTCCTCGTACTAAATAGTTATCAGACCCCTGTCTTAGTGCATTGGGGTACCATATAACATGAGTTGTTGAACATTACCACAATGCAAACACAGTGCAAATGGCCCCCGACTGTAACTAAACCCCTGTATGGTGTCTCTTGGCGCCTCCCCTGAGGGTTTCTCAATGTTATCTCTCACACACCAGCAATAAATTTGCATTGCCAACCCATAAGTGACTGTTGCAGCTTTGCATTAGGACAGCTCAGGCTGGGGACGGGGAGAAACAAAGACAACCGCCCCATAGCTGCTGATAACAGTAAGAAATGGGTCCCTGGAGTGTAGCTGACATTATAAGATCCAGCAGCTTCATCACATGGCTCGTTCACATTTCTACCCTTCCAGAACACAATAGTGTGAGCCGACATTGCACGCCAACCTATTTCCTCTCAGGTTATCATAGAGCGGTGGAGATGAGCAGATTGGGGGAGGGGCAGAAACAATTTTTTTTTCTTATGTAGCTGGAAATTATTTTATTTTTATCGCGCGCTCAGCTAAGTATGACTAATCTAGAGTTTTTCTTATCGACTTATCACCAACTTCCTTCTCCTTTGTTCTGCCAGTGAAGGGGAGGGGGGATCCTCTGCTGCGGGCGGGCAACAAAGGGTCAGCCAGAGACTAAACCTGCACATCTTCCCTGCTGCAAAGGATTCTGGGTATCAGGAAAGTCAAAGTGGTCATTCAGGAGTTAAAGGGTCTGTCCACCCAAAACTGAATGGTTGGTGGATGTTAGAAAGTTAACAAAGAAGTAAACCCTGATGGGTTTTAGTTCCTTTTTTGTTCCCTGCAAAGTAAAAGCATAATGTGCTAGTATGCATCGCATACTAGCACATTATGTGACACGTGCAAACAAAGCCTGTGCTGTCCCCGTTGGAGGCCGCATTCATGTTTGCCCCTCTTCCTTCCGGGCCCGCGGACTCCGGCTCTGTGACTCACTGGAATCTCGTGACGTCACTCCCGCGCATGCGCAGAGGCCGTTTCTTCACAGCGCATGCACCAATGACATCATCAGCGCCTTTTATCATTAACTGCTTCAATACCGGGCACTTTTACCCCCTTCCTGCCCAGGCCAATTTACAGCTTTCAGCGCTGTCACACTTTGAATGACAATTGCGCGGTCATGTAGCACTTATCATTTTTTTTTTACACAAATAGAGCTTTTTTTGGGGTAATGATAGTCTCCCCCTTACATCAGGGTCCCCATCATAGTACCCCCTTACATCAGGGTCCCCATGGTAGTCCCCCATTATATCAGAGGCCCCCCCCTTACATCAGGGTCTCAATCAGTGTCCCCCCTTACATCAGGGTCCCTATCATAGTCTCCCCTTACATCTAGGTCCCCATCATAGTACCCCCCTACATCAGGGTCCCCAGCAGAGTACCCCCTTACATCAGGGCCCCCATTAAGTCCACCTTTATATCAAAGGCCCCCCCCTCCTTACATCAGGGTCTCAATCAGTGTCCCCTCTTACATCAGGGTCCCTATCATAGTCTCCCCTTACATCTAGGTCCTCATCATAGTAGCCCCCCTACATCAGGGTCCCCAGCAGAGTACCCCCTTACATTAGGGTCCCCAGCAGAGTACCACCTTATATCAGGGTCCCCATTAAGTCCACCTTTATATCAGAGGCCCCCCTCCTTACATGGGACGTGAGATTGAAGTTCCTCCGGGAATAAGAAAACGATCAACAGAACTTCACCTGCGATCAGTAAAATCCTCACTCTGGCCATTCATTGAAATCTATTCCTCAATGGATTTAAATCCACTTTGTGAGCAACAAATCCTTTGTAAACCCAGATATCACCTAATAACAGTAGCACTGACATTATCACTGTGCTGTACACATAGCATAGCCTGTGCAGAGAGCAGAGCTGTGGGAGGGGCACTGCAGGCTCCACCCATTACAGGTCACCTGCAGAAAACTACAGAAGGGGGCGGAGACGAGACCCGTCCCACCGCACCAGGAGAGAGAGAGCAGTCTTTATTACAGGAAGCTCCAGCACAATTGTACATTTTCCTCTCCTGTGCTGATTTCGCTTCCACCATTTACCTTTTAATCTGAGCTCCGGCCTTCCCTCCAGTCTTGCACAATTCTCACAATGTCATTTAATTGCTGGAGGACGTCAAGCTTCAGGCTTTTCAGGAAGCTGTATACAGCACCCTGCCGGCCCCTCCCACCAGCCATGATCTCATAAATCCCAACTGTCCCTGATTTCGAGGGACTGTCCCTGATTTGGAGCAATGTCCCTCACTCCTCCTCATTTTGGTCTGATCTATATAGATGTATAGAAAATGCACTTTTTATCTATGAAAAAGTGTTTTCCAGCCCTAAACCTTTCATTTGATTTTTAAATTGCTGCATTTGTAAATTCCAAAAGCCAATATAAAGGAATAATAGTGGTAAAAAAGCACTTGTGGGTTTAACCTCTTGCTTACTGGGCACTTAAACCCCCCTCCTGCCCAAACCAATTTTCAGCTTCCAGCGCTGTCACACTTTGAATGACAATTGCACGGTCATACAACACTGTACAAAAATGAAATTTTTATCATTTTTTTTCCCACAAATAGAGCTTTCTTTTGGTGGTATTTAATCACAGCTGGGATTTTTATTTTTTGCTAAACAAACAAAAAAAGATGGAAAATTAAAAAAAAAAAATCATGTTTCATAGTTTGTTATAAAATTTTGCAAACAGGTAATTTTTCTCCTTCATTGATATGCGCTGATGAGGCGGCACTGGTGGGCACTGATAGGCTGCACTGATGGGCACAGATAAGGCGGCACTGATGGGTGGCACTGATGGGTGGCATGGATAGGTGGCACTGATGGGCACTGATAGGTACCGCTGATGGGCGGCACTGATGGGCACTGGTGGGTGACACTGATGGGCACTGATGTGCAGCACTGTTGTTGTGGCACTGATGTGGGCGCTGATGGGTGGCACTGATGGGTTGCACTGTGGGTGCTGATGGGTGGCACTGTGGGCACTGATGGATGGCACTGTGGGCACTGATGGGTGACGCTGGTGGGCACTGGTAGGCGGCACTGCTGCCTATTGCCAGGTGTCACTGGCAGGGGGCAGATGATCGCCGTGATCAGGACTGATGTCCCTCTCATGGCCGCCGGTGATCGGCTTTTTTTTTCCTCCTCACGCTGTCAGCGCGAGGAGAAAAAATAGCCGATTACCGACTCTGTTTACATCACATGATCAGCTGTCATTGGCTGACAGCTGATCATGTGGTAAGGGGTGTCGGGACCGACCCCTTACTCTGATCTGTGATCAGGCGAGTCTCATAGACTCGCTGATCACCAGGCGCGCAGGCCGCTCGTGCACAGGACGACGTCAATAGACGTAGTCCCGGCAATGTAGGTCCGTGCTGTTGCCGTCATTTGGCAATAGTGCGGATCTGAAGCGGTTAACCAATCTTGGGTTTTTTTGTACAATTCTCCTTTAAGGGGGCGTGGCAGGGTGTGTGTCCTGTGCCTGCATACTTGTGCTGATAGGTGTCCCTCATTCCCATCTCAAAAAGTTGGGAGGTATGCATTTGGTGTCAGCAGGTCTGCTGACTTAATTTTTTAGTGTCCGCCCCGCCTCCCTACATTCACTATGTGTCTGGATAGGTGGGGCGGGGCAGTCCACAGTCTCAGCACTGCCTCTGCCTTCTCCATCCCCCTCAGCGGGCGAAAGCCCCCCTCCCCACGGCGGATGAACAGCAGCCAGAGTGGACTGTGGACACACACTCACACAGTGACAGGATAATCAGCCAGTCAGGTGGGCCCCTCACACTGGTGGGCGGTGGGCATGCCCCCCACACAGGTGAATGGGCAGATGGCGGGCCCCCCTGAATTGGCGGAACTACATACTGCTTGGCTGGGGTCGCTGGGCAGGTGGGGGCCCCAGGCAAGTGGGGCCCCCGGGCAACTGCCCAGCATGCCCATGCGAAAGGATGGCCCTGTCCCTCCTTTCTGCGGTGCTGGCATTGTCACTGTGGGCGCCCAGCTGTGGCTTCACAGCAGGGCACGCACTGCGCATGTGCGAGCCGCGCTGTGACTGGCCGGGCAATCATCTGGGACCTGTGACGAGGGGGAAAAGGTAAACTTACTTCCGGCGCCGCAGTGCCCCGGGAGGAAGTGGGAGCTGGGTGCCTCTAAAAAGAGGGTTTCCGCCCCCCCCCAAAAAAACGACATGCCAAATGTGGCATACCAGGGGCTTACCTTCCCTTAAAGCAGGAGTTCCATTTTTGGGTGGAACTCCAATTTAACTGACCCTATAATAGGGATGGGGGAACGGTTTGGGCCAGCCATAAGTTCGGTTCGAACATCACCCGTTTGGGTGTTCACCGAAAAACCAAATTTTCTGTGTGCTTGGCGGGATGAGCGCACAGTCAATAGGTTGTTAAGGAGCAGGGCCAGGAAGCTGGCCGCCATGGCCTTAACAACAGATGAGTCATCAGCTGTCAGCTCCCTTTTCCTTCTGACAGCTGAATGAAAAAAAAAACATTGCGTCATTTGCCAGCAATAGAAAAAAAAAAAGTCCTCCTTCTGGGATCGTGGACTCCAGCTTTGTGAGTGGCCGGAGCCATGATGATGTCACATGCACACAGAAGCTGACATTTACGAGTATGTCGATCCTTCAGAGCGCATGCGCTAGTGGGCTGTATCTAAAGTAAATATCTCCTAAACGGGGCACGTTTAGGAGATATTTACTGTACCTATAGGAAAGCCTTATATAGTCTTATAGTCACATTTTGTTATGTTACAGCCTTATTCCAAAATGGATTCATTTCATTATTTTCCACAAACTTCTACAAGCAATACCCCATAATGACAACTTGAAAGAAGTTTGTTGGAAATCTTTATTTAAAATAAAAAAACGAAAAAAATCACATGTACATAAGTATTCACAGCCTTTACCATGACACTCATCTTGTTTCCACCGATCATCCTTGAGATGTTTCTACAATTTTGATTGGAGGCCACCTGTGGTAAATTCAGTTGATTGGACATGATTTGAAAAGGCACACACCTGTCTATATAAGGCACCACAGTTAACAGTGCATGTCAGTCGGGTTCAAGTCTGGACTCTGGCTGGACCACTCAAGGACATTCAAAGAGTTCCCGTAGCCACTCCTTTGTTATCTTGGCTGTGTGCTTAGGGTCGTTGTCCTGTTGGAAGATGAACCTTTGCTACAGTCTGAGGTCCAGAGCGCTCTGGAGCAGGTTTTCATCAAGGATATCTCTGTACATTGCTGCATTAATGTTTCCCTCGATCCTGACTAGTCTCCCAGTTCCTGCCGCTAAAAGACGTCCCCACAGCATAATGCTGCCACCACCATGCTTCACTGTAGGGATGGTATTTGCCAAGTGATGAGCAGTGCCTGGTTTCCTCCAGACATGATACTTGCCATTTAGGCCAAATAATTTGATATTTGTTTCATCAGACCATAGAATTTTGTTTCTCATGGTCTGAGAGTCCTTCAGGTACTTTTTGGCAAACTCCAGGCTGGCTGTCATGTGCCTTTTACTGAGGAGTGGCTTCCGTCTGACCACTTTACCATACAGGCCTGATTGGTAGAGTGTTGCAGAGATGGTTGTTCTTCTGGAAGGTTCTCCTCTCTCCACAAAGAAACGCTGGAGCTCTGTCAGAGTGACCATCGGGGTTCTTGGTCACCTCCCTGACTAAGGCCCTTCTCCCCCAATCGCTCCTCCCCCTTTATTTTTTTTTTCTTTCTCTCTTCCTTTCTCTGTTTTCTGTGCCTGGTTCACTTCTTTTGTTCCCCATGGTATGCCCTAAGCCTGCGGGCTTGGGTAACTTACGCGGACCCATGGCTCCTACCGTCCGGTCATTCAGTGGAAGTTTCATACTCTCAAAATGTTTAGCTGCACAAGATTTCACTTAAGTTTATATGACTTTGTACTGTACTATTATTTTTGAGTGCAACAATAAAAATGATTGTACCCGAAAATGTAAGTTCACCTTTTCAGAAAAAATTAAAAGGTGAACCCTTCATCCTCCCCACCCTCCAATCCCTACGCTTCACTTACCTTGGTGGGTGATATAGATTCACCATCCACACAGTTGTAATTGAGGACATGACCACTCTGGTCTGCCTTGGCATCCCTAGGGAAAGAAGAGGAACAGCAGCATAGTTTTCAAACCCCGGGACAGCTGCACCAGGCTGTGTGAATGGTGAAACTATATCACCCACCGAGGTGAGTACAGCAGGTACTGGGGAGGGGAGAAGGAGGGTGTAGGGTGTTAGTTCACCTTTTTTTTTTTCTGAAAAGGCAAACCAACCCTTTAAGGCAGAACCTAATTCCCCATTTTAACCCCCTCAAGCAGAATTTACAAAAAAAAATTCTCTAACTTTTAAATTTTTTTTTTAATTTTTTGGCCCTGCTGCCATACTGGCCAAGCCAGAATGATGTGTCACTGATCCTTCAACCTTGTGGGATACTAACATCAGAGCAGTCATGGGGGGAGGCCATCATCATCATCGGAACTGGCTGCCTGCGCCAGTTAAAAAGGACTAAGATGGCAGCGCTGGACCCACTGTATGGCATCTGAACAGCAGATTGCAAGGGGACAACGTTATATTTCCTGTGCAGATAAGTATGGGTTTTGAAAAGAACCTAAGAATACAGGGAAGTGGGAAAAAACAAGGGGGGGGGGTTCTTGAGTACTGCTTTAATGGAGTCATTGGAGGTTATTTACTAAAGTGCAAACTACAAGTGCAAAGTGCACTTGAAATTTAACTAAAAGTGCACTTGGATGTGCAGTCACTGTAGATCCAAGGGGGACATGCAAGGAGAATAAAAAACAGCATTTTAGCTTGCACATGATTGGATAATAAAATCAGCAGAGCTTCGCCTCATTTCAGATCTACCCCTCAGATTTACAGCGACTGCACTTCAGAGTGCACTTTCAGTGCAATTTCAAGTGCACTTTGCACTCGTAGTTTGCACTTTTAGTGCAAAGTGGATTTGCCTTTCATAAATAACCCCCACTGATTTTATTTTCAGGAACCATGGAGTAGCTGAGGCTGTCCTGCTCATTTGCTCACTTTATCTACTGCATGGCACTTTTCCTGCGGTAGCAGTTGCTACTGTAAGTGAGAGTGCCATAGAGAATCAAAGAAACACTGGAGGCCAGAACGGGGGTCTTCTTTTAACTAGAGGTGACAGGTGTCAGGTTAGGGAAAGCTTGGGTGAGTGTACATGTATGTGGGTATTGTTGACAAAGGACAGGTTACTGTTTTGATTGCTGGGACAATTGAGACATGCAAGTAAATTCTTGGTACACAACTTTTTAAATAACTGCAGAAAGGTTCAAAACTCACTTTTTGTTTTTGAGTGATTGGGTCCCGAGCATTCAATGGGGACCCATAGGATAGTACAAAGGGCTCCCTTAATGACCAGGCCATTTTTTGTGATACGGCACTGCTTTACATTAACTGACAATTGCGCGGTCGTGCGACGCTGTACCCAAATAAAATTGATGTCCTTTTTTTGCCCACAAATAGAGCTTTTTTTGGGTGGTATTTGATCACCTCTTCGGTTTTTATTTTTTGCGCTAGAAACAAAAAAAGACTGACAATTTTGAAAAAAAAAAAACAATATTTTTTTCTTTCTGCCATAAAACGCATCTAACAAAAAAGTATAAAAAATCTAATTTCTTCATCAATTTAGGCCAATATGTATTCTGCTACATGTTTTTGGTAAAAAAAAATCCCAATAAGTGTATATGAATTGGTTTGTGCAAAAGTTATCGCGTAAACAGTCTATGGGATATTTTTATGGCATTTTTATTTATTTATTTATTTCACTGGTAATGGCGGCGATCAGCAATTTTTAGCAGGATTGCGGCAGATAAATCGGACACCTAACTGACACTTTTGACACTTTTTTGGGAACCAGTGGCATTATTACAGTAATCAGTGCTAAAACACTAAAATGCACCGTTACTGTACCAATGACACTGGGAAAGAAGGGGCGATCAAAGGGTTAAGTGCTTCCTAAAGCCTCGTACACACGTTCGGATTTTCCGCAGACAAAACCTTGGACTTTTGTCTCAAGGCATGTGCCTGGATTTTGTCTTGCATACAAAGAGCAAGGAATTGTCGGCCAACAAACACGAACATAGTGATGTACTACGTGGTTTTTTCAGCTCTTTAGCGCCACCCTTTGGGTTTCTTCTGCTAATTTCGTGTTAGTAGAAGTTTGGTGAGTGTTGATTCACGCTTTTCATTTCGCACTTTTCATTTTGCGCTTTTCAGTTCATTTCTGAATGGCCGTTTGTCAACACGACATGTTGCGGAATCGGAGGAGATAACGTGTTATTTATTATTGGCCTTGGAGTTATTGCTTTGACCTGAGTCCAGTCCAGGAACAGGAGGAGGAGCATTTCTTGGACCAAAAATTGGTTGCTTTATTAATCGTGACCAATTATGTCATATGCCTTTGCTGCGGGAGCTCCAGGAGAATAATCCGGATGATTTTCGGAATAATCTCCGAATGACGGACCCCTGCTTTTACCAACTCTTGGCATTGGTGACCCCCTATATTCAGAAGCAGGATGCATGCATGAAGCTTTTATTTTATTTTTTGGTTGAATAATAATGATTTGATTTGGTATATTTTCTATATTTTTGGATGCATAGAATGCACTTTTTGGTTAAGTTCTATTGGCAGATAGCATGTCTAATTTTATTTGTTTTCTTTTTTTAATGCACAATAAAAAAATTGTGTAGAATAATACTTGGCTATGTGTTTTACTTCAAATGACAGGCCGTTACATTAAAAAAAAAATACAATGTAAAATTAACAAGGGACACCAACATAGTTGTATCTTTGATCTTCAAAACTACGGGATAATGGTGTTGTGGTAACTTGCCCCAAAAAAAAAAAAAAAAAAAAAAAAAAAGCATAATAATATTATTCTTGATATCACTAGGAAAAAAAAGCCTTTTAAAATTTTAAAATTAGTTTGCCATAACTCCATCAGTATCATCAGCAAAGTAGCTTCATTATTATTCCATTAAAGTAGAAGAGAATGTGCGCTGCATTTCGATATTTCATAATTTGCGGCATCACGAATGTTAATTCTCCATTACAAACGCTAGTTTACAAGACTGACTGCTTCCAGCTCGTCCTTGCTTCTGAGCATGCGTGTTTGTACTTTGGACTTTTGTCTGGCGGACTTGTGTACACACACTTGGAAAGTCTGACAGTCAGACATTTGTATGTGGAAAATTTTAAAGCTTGCCATCCAACATTTGTCCGCGGAAAGTCCGATAACAATTGTCCGATGGAGCGTACAAACGGTTGGATTTTCCACCAACAGCCTTTAATCACTCAATTCCCGTTGGAAAATCCGATTGTGTGTACGCGGCTTAATTGTGTGGGGGATGGACTCACTGCATGAACACAGAGATCAGTGTTGCTGCTTGGCAGGACACAGACAGCAATAAAAACGTGTCAAACCCTTATCTGCTCTATCCAAAACTTAAAAAGGGCTTTACCTAGAGATACTGTACTTATCAGAAAGCAGTCTGAAGGCATCTAAAAATCCTATGAAATTTGTGAATTTTTCATGCTGGGATGACCATCAAAATGTACAGTGAGGTGAAATGCATTTACTCAAGTAAAAGGGAATCTTGATTTTTTTTTTAAATTTCCATGTTCATTCTTGGATGTTACAATCCATTTCACTGCATATCATTTAAAATTGACTAGTAAATCAGGCCCTGACTTTTAGTAGCTCAATAGTAATGCTAGTTGCAACTGATCACTACACAAATGGAACAGATGGCTTCCTATATCATAAGATACACAAGTGGTGTTGTGTAGTGACTTTGACATGTGCTTGCAATGTTCTATGTATCTTTGGATTACATTAAAAGTTTTATACAGTTTTACACCATATTGGTTTCCCTATTCTAATTTTAGGATGAATTTAATGGAAATACATGGATAGTGTCAGGGAAGTCATCCGCAGAATACAGCTAATGCTTGCAAGCATACGCCTGTGCGCAGGCGCCAGCAAGGGATTCTCAGAACAACTACGGGCGCATCGGCGAATACGCGATCGCGCATGCGCGATCGCGCGTTCGCGAGTGCGCGCGTTCGCGATCGCGCGTCCGCGCGTGCGCGCGTCCGCGTGCGCGCGCGTCCGCGCACGCCTGTCATCAGAACTGGCGCCAGACGGCCTATTTAAACACGGACTTAGTACTGGCTGGTTGCTGCTTGGTCTACAGCGTGTACCTGAATTCTTGCTACCTGTGTTGACTTCCGATCATCGTTCCGGCCTGTGACCTGACTCCTCTCCTGCCTGCTGTTTGTACCTGATCTGCCTACCTGCTGCCGAACCTGCCTGTGACCTGACCTCTCTCCTGCCTGCTGTTGTACCTGATCTGCCTACCTGCTGCCGAACCTGCCTGTGACCTGACCTCTCTCCTGCCTGCTGTTGTACCTGATCTGCCTACCTGTTGCCGAATCTGCCTGTGACCTGACCTCTCTCCTGCCTGCTGTTGTACCTGATCTGCCTAGCCGTTGCCTATTCGGTCTGTGACCTGACCACGTTCCTGCCAGCCGAGTCATCTGATCTGTCTCTCTGCTGCCGAGACCTGCCAGTGATCCAGCGACTCTCCTGTCTGCTTCCAGTCAAGTCCAGCCATCCACCTGTGTGTTCCGGCAACTTCCTGCTCAGACTTCGGGACTTCCATAGGCACTCTTACTCCACCGTGCTCCAGCGCCAGCTGTTCCACTACCAGCGGCCCTTGAGCCGGAGTTGTACGGGAGGCCTTCCTCTACACGTCAGGCTCGCCATCAGGTACGTGACAGTACCAAGCAGCCATGACTGAGCCTGCAGGAGGAACCTCTCCCCTACATGAAGTCTGCCAATGCCTCACAGGCCTTACTCAAGCGGTCAAGTCCCTGCAGGAGAAATATGTGCGTCTGGTGGAGCATGTGCAAGTCCAGCTCTCTTCGGCCATTCCCGCTGCAATGATGACATCCCCAGAACCACGAGTACCTAATCCTGACAGATTTTCTGGAGATCGGACCCAGTTCAGAGCATTCCGCAATGCCTGTCAGCTTTACTTTTCACTCCAGCCACGGACTTTTTCTGCAGAGACTACAAAGGTGGGGTTCATCATATCCCTACTTCAAGGTGAACCCCAAACCTGGGCTCATCGTCTGTTGGAAAAGAAGGACTCCCAACTAAATAATATGTCCTCTTTCTTCCAAGCAATGTCCAAAATATACGAGGACCCTCTACTAACCACTACTGCCGAGTCCTCTCTCCATGCACTCCGACAAGGCCGCAGAGCGGTCGAGGACTATATAAGAGACTTCAGGTGCTGGAGTGCAGATACCCACTGGAATAACGCTGCTCTGCGACATCAGTTCCGCTTGGGGTTATCGGAGGACTTAAAAGACGAGTTAGCTCGTGTGGGTGCTCCAAGTACCCTGGAAGACTTAATCACATTATCTATCCAGATCGACCGTCGTCTGCGAGAGCGCAGGCGGGAGAAGTCAGCAGTTCCTGTTCGGCCAACATCTGTCAGGCCGGCCTCTCCCGCATTAGAAACCGTAACACCCACACGGCTAGGCTTGATTCGCCCGTCGCTGTCCCCTGAGGAACGGACACGACGTCTTCAAGGCAACTTCTGCCTCTACTGCGGCAGGGCGGGTCACTATGTACGGACTTGTCCTGCTAAGGGACGCGGATCCTTCCCGGCTTCTCCAGCAAGTCAGGCGGTTCGGCCAGCAACTTCTGCTCAATTGGCACTTCCTGTTACCTTTCAGCTCCCAGGGAGAAGTGTGTCAGCTACTGCAATTGTGGACTCGGGGGCGTGCAGTTGCTTTATTGATCTGGCATTTGCTGTCCAACAAGGTATCCCTCTTCAACCCAAAGAGCAGGGACTTACCGTATTTCTGGCTGACGGCTCCCGTATAAAGTCCGGATTGGTGACCCAGGAGACCCCTCCACTGTTAACTACGACCTCTACTGGTCATAAGGAACTTTTGCGGCTAGATGCCATTTCTTCACCTCTGTACCCCGTCATTCTTGGTCTACCATGGCTACAGGCCCATAATCCGGCGGTGGACTGGAAATCAGGCAGTATCAAGTATCAATCATCTTACTGCCAGAAGCACTGCCTGTCCAATCCCACTGCTGCACCCACCACCCTGTTGTGTATGGACGTTGATGCTGAGCTCTGCCAAAAGGTGCCTGAGGCCTATCACGAGTTCCTTGATGTCTTCAGCAAGCGGGGAGCAGACACATTACCTCCACACAGGGCTTACGACTGCCCCATTGAGCTCCTTTCTGGGGCTGCTATTCCATTTGGTCGGATTTTCCCACTGTCTGAGAAAGAATTAGCAGCTCTAAAGGAATATATTGATGAGAGCCTCCAGAAAGGCTTCATTCGCCCTTCTACCTCACCTGCCGGGGCGGGAATATTCTTCGTGGAGAAGAAGGACCATTCACTACGGCCATGTGTAGATTACCGGGATCTGAACAAAATTACGGTAAAGAACCGTTATCCTCTTCCCTTGGTTCCTGAGCTTTTCCAAAGACTTCGTTCTGCCACTATTTTTACTAAACTTGATTTGAGGGGAGCCTACAACCTCATCCGCATACGCCAGGGGGATGAGTGGAAAACTGCCTTCCGCACTCGTTTTGGCCACTACGAGTATCTCGTCATGCCCTTCGGCTTGTGTAACGCCCCGGCCACCTTCCAACACTTCATCAACGACGTCTTCAAAGACTACCTGGACATTTTCGTTATTGTTTATTTAGATGATATTCTGGTGTTCTCTACCTCCCTTGCTGACCATCGGGAGCATGTCAAGAATGTTCTCTGCCGTCTCCGCTTACATGGACTCTATGCCAAACCCGAGAAATGTGAGTTCGAGCGGCAGAGTATCCAGTTCTTGGGCTTGATCATTTCTACCGGAGGAATTGAAATGGACCCTCAAAAAGTGTCTGCAATTCTGACCTGGCCTGCGCCCACTGATAAGAAGGGGATCCAGCGGTTCATTGGGTTTGCTAACTTTTACCGCAGATTTATCAAGAACTTTTCAGCTATCATCTCACCAATTACCCAACTTACCAAACAGGGTGCTCGTTTCCGCTGGTCTCCCGAGGCCCAGGCTGCCTTTGAAACTCTTAAAGGACTGTTTACAACTGCCCCTGTACTAAGCCACCCAGATCCGGCACTACCTTACATTCTGGAGGTAGATGCTTCCGAAAATGCAGTCGGGGGAGTTCTGTCTCAGCGCCAAGGTTCCAAGGATCTAGTCCACCCTGTAGCTTTCTTTTCCAGAAAACTTGCTCCAGCGGAAAGAAACTACGACGTGGGAGATCGGGAGCTTCTTGCCATAAAGGCCGCCCTGGAAGAGTGGAGGTATTTGTTAGAAGGAGCCGCTCATCCAATTTTGATTTATACAGACCACAAGAACCTTGAATATTTAAGGACTGCCAAAAGACTAAGACCTCGACAGGCCCGATGGGCACTTTTTTTTTCAAGGTTCTTGTTCCACATCACCTATAGACCCGGATCAAAGAACGTCAAGCCTGATGCGCTATCACGTATGTTCGAGGATCCAAAGGTCTTACCAGTACCTGACACCATCCTACCAGCAGGAAATTTTTTGTTACTACAGTCCGATCTCATGTCCCAGTTGAAGCAGGCGTCCGCAGTCTCCCCTGATCCTGTCGGGGAGACGTTACAGGCAAGAGATGGACTTCTTTGAAAAGGGAACAAGGTCTTCGTCCCAGAAGCAGTCCGTTTATCAGTTCTAGGACTCTGCCATGATCACCCTCTAGCAGGTCACTTTGGCATTCGCAAAACAATAAACTTAATGCAACGCACATTTTGGTGGCCTAATTTGGAGAAGGACTGCAAAGAATATATAGACACCTGCATTACTTGCATCCGGAGTAAGAACATCCGAAATAAGGCGTGGGGTTTGCTCAGACCTTTACCCGTGCCTGACAGGCCGTGGACTATGATCTCCATGGATTTTATAGTTGAGCTACCTCCCTCTGAAGACTGTACAGCCATTTTCGTCATAGTAGACCGGCTAACTAAGATGGCTCATTTCCTACCCTTGAAGGGTACACCCTCTGCTGCTGAGACTGCTCGAGTATTTATTAAGGAAATCGTTAGACTCCATGGGGTACCCATCGACATTGTCTCTGACCGCGGAGCCCAATTTACTTCAAGGTTTTGGAGGGCACTGTGTGAAGCTTTAAGAATTAAACTTTCCATGTCATCCGCATATCATCCGCAGTCTAACGGTCAGACTGAACGGACCAATCAGACGCTGGAACAGTACATCCGTTGTTTCACTTCGTTTGTGCAGGATGATTGGGTGTCTCTCTTACCCTTGGCCGAGTTTGCATATAACAACTCCTGTCATGCAGCCACCAAGCAATCTCCATTCTTCTCTAATTATGGCTTCCATCCCACCTTTTTGCCTGACCTTGTCCCTGAGTCTTCAGTACCGGCTGTCCAAAGCACTGTAGACTTCTTCAATCGCAATAACAAGCTGTTGAAGGAAACCGTAACCAAGGCTCAACAGGATAATAAAAGAGCTTTCGATAGGAAGAGGAGAGGGGAACTCATTCTGCAACCAGGGGACCGGGTTTGGTTGGCAACAACAAATCTGAGACTGGCCTGCCCGTCAAAGAAGTTGGCCCCTAAATTCCTTGGGCCATTTCCTGTGAGGAGAAGGATTAATGATGTTTCTTACGAGCTATCCCTACCAGAATCCTTCAGCATACATCCGGTATTTCATGTATCTTTGTTAAAGCCCGCATTGCCTGACCCCTTTCCTAATCGAGAGTCTAGACCACCCGAACCGGTGATGGTCAGTGGAGATGAGGAGTTCGAGGTGGAAGCGATTATGGACTGTAGAAGGAGAAGGGGTCAATTACAATATCTGATCAAGTGGAGAGGTTATGGACCGGAGGAGAACTCCTGGGAACCGGAGCGGAATGTACATGCTATGGACTTAATACGTGCCTTCTTCCGCAGTCATCCCCTGAAGAGGAACCAACTGGGCATCCGGAGGCTGCCCGTAAGGGGGGGGCAATGTCAGGGAAGTCATCCGCAGAATACAGCTAATGCTTGCAAGCATACGCCTGTGCGCAGGCGCCAGCAAGGGATTCTCAGAACAACTACGGGCGCATCGGCGAATACGCGATCGCGCATGCGCGATCGCGCGTTCGCGAGTGCGCGCGTTCGCGATCGCGCGTGCGCGCGTCCGCGCACGCCTGTCATCAGAACTGGCGCCAGACGGCCTATTTAAACACGGACTTAGTACTGGCTGGTTGCTGCTTGGTCTACAGCGTGTACCTGAATTCTTGCTACCTGTGTTGACTTCCGATCATCGTTCCGGCCTGTGACCTGACTCCTCTCCTGCCTGCTGTTTGTACCTGATCTGCCTACCTGCTGCCGAACCTGCCTGTGACCTGACCTCTCTCCTGCCTGCTGTTGTACCTGATCTGCCTACCTGCTGCCGAACCTGCCTGTGACCTGACCTCTCTCCTGCCTGCTGTTGTACCTGATCTGCCTACCTGTTGCCGAATCTGCCTGTGACCTGACCTCTCTCCTGCCTGCTGTTGTACCTGATC
This sequence comes from Aquarana catesbeiana, assembly GCF_042186555.1. NCBI lineage: Eukaryota > Metazoa > Chordata > Amphibia > Anura > Ranidae > Aquarana > Aquarana catesbeiana. The sequence goes on from NC_133334.1 coordinate 233,399,309, forward strand.
TGCCTAGCCGTTGCCTATTCGGTCTGTGACCTGACCACGTTCCTGCCAGCCGAGTCATCTGATCTGTCTCTCTGCTGCCGAGACCTGCCAGTGATCCAGCGACTCTCCTGTCTGCTTCCAGTCAAGTCCAGCCATCCACCTGTGTGTTCCGGCAACTTCCTGCTCAGACTTCGGGACTTCCATAGGCACTCTTACTCCACCGTGCTCCAGCGCCAGCTGTTCCACTACCAGCGGCCCTTGAGCCGGAGTTGTACGGGAGGCCTTCCTCTACACGTCAGGCTCGCCATCAGGTACGTGACAGATAGCACACATATTGGAGATTGTGTGATACTACAAGGATCCAGCTATATTAGATTGCAAGCTCTTCTGAGCAGGGCCCTCTTAATCCTCTTGTATTTTATTGTATTATAACTATATTGTCTCCCTTTTATATTCTAAAGTGCTGCGTAAACTGTTGGCGCTATATAAATCCTGTATAATAATAATAACTGGAAAATTAATTTCCTGCAGAAAATGAGTGGGAATGCTAAATAGCTGAATTGCTAAAGCTAACTGATGAATAGCTTAAATCCGTAAGAAAAAGTTGAAGAAGTGAGAATAGTTGGAAAAGTAGGAATAGTTTTAAAATAAACATGAATTTTATTTAAAAAGTTTAACAACACCACTAATGTATGAAAGATGTGGAATATTTAAAGGTTTTTTGAAAAGCTTTTTGATCATTAATCCCCACACCTAATGAGTGAGAGACAGTGTGAGAGAACCCTTCAATCAAGCCTTAATAAATCCACAACAGTGCATGCTATCGGAACAGCCACTTCACTGTTAGAGACACGCGGCCTTTGTGAACGTATCGGTATAAAATTTATGTTCATAAAATTAAAAAATGTGGGCATGTCAGCGATTTAAAAAGAAGTTGGCTATGCGTTTCGATGGAAAATGTGAAGGATTTTATACAGGACAGTCAATGGAAAAAAGTGTAGAACTCCTGTCATTTGGAAGCTCAACCAGCCAAAAAAAGGCGTATCACAAAACTGAACACATTGCCTGAAACTAGACAAAAATACCTACGTTTTGATGTATAAATTGTGTATGAAAAGTAGATCTTGTGGGCGTGAGAGCAATTTATATAAAAGGAACTAAGATAATTTTTTTAAGGCTCTGTGCTCTAGCTATGACATCATCTACTCTAAGCAGCCCAATACACACTCTGTTTAATCAATAACATTTCCTGAAATAATCACTAAACTTAAACAGCTTTTTCACAAAAACTGTAAAAGATATCAAACTGAAAAGATATAGCCAGATAGCTGAATATTTTGTGAACATTTTAAAGTTTGTTTGGCGTCTGTAGGTGAAAGTATGAAGGAGCTGAAACTTTTGGTAGCGGAAGAAGATTTTAAGGATTTGAAGCATGTTCTCATTCACTTCAATGTTAAAAAAAGTGTTAAAAAGCTTAATATTTTAAATAGCAGAAAAAAAGTTGAAGAAGTCCCATCATTAGCTGAACATTTTAAAAGTTGAATGGTTTTAATAGCTGAAAGTATGCAGAAGTTACGCAGAGCCAAATAACTTACAGAATAATAATAAAATTTAAATTAAAATTCAAAATAAATAAAAAAACTAATAACAATAGTGGGACTGCTAAAGCAGTCCCACTAATTAAAATTAAAAATAAATTAAAAAAAGAAAAACAATAGTGGGACTGCTGCAGCAGTCCCACTAATAATATGGTGTCTGTTGAACCCCTTAAATGATGAGATTACCATTTACAGGCTAATATGACTCTGTAATAGGGGCTATCTCTTCCGGTAAGAGTCCATTTCTAACAGAGGTGACGATTCACTTGGTGATCACATGTTTTGGCTTAACACAATATTTTCAACATTGCGCTGCACTACTTATTCATATTGCGCTGCACTAATTACTCTATTTTGTATACCCATTGAAAGCGATGTGATTAACCTGTAGTGTTCAGCTTGCATTTTCTGTTTGGTTTAACCTTTTGTTTGCGCTGATTGTTCTTTATATATTAATGTTTTCAACAGCACAGAGGTGATTCTACATATAACCGGGACTGTCACATAATTTCCACATATGTGTTTTTTTTATCTTTGTTACTGGACTATATGTTTTTATATTTTTTGAACTTTACTGTTATTTGCTTGCTGACACTTCTGCGGCCGTATCCTTGCTTTCCTCTTTTCCTTTTTCATTTAGCTATGAGATTTGATGTGGCACTGTTAAATTAACTGTCACCTGTTTTTGGTGGCGATTTTCCATATATGGATGATTCTTTTTTCTTTTATGACAATGGTTGTAGGATTTGTTTGCTCTTTGCGATCGATTGCTACAGTGTGTTTTTTTTGGTTTTAATCAGGAGGGGATTGTCCGTCCTTTTTCAGGCACCTGCTGTTCTCCTGCCCAGGAACATCTTCTCTCTGCCCTTTGTGATAATGTTGCTGTATGAGTGGGGTTAATGGCGGCAAGAATTTTTTTTTTTTTTTTTTTGTTCAGCATATAGTAAATCCCTTTCCCTGTTGTTTTTCTTTTTGGCCACTAGATGCCTCTTTTATTATTGTCCGATATATCGCGCATGGGCAGATGTAGTGACGCTGTTCACGGCGATCATTCACACTCTCAATGAGTGATTTCACTAGCGCGAGACGGTTGTGACGATGCTGCCCTAGCGCAACGGCGTTATGTTGCTGCAATGGCGGTGAATCCATCGCCGCTTCACACCGTCAGTTATCAGCCAGCCAATAACGATCTGACTGGCTGATACAGGTGTAGGTTATCAGCAATTACACCAACCCTTTTTTAAAGCCAGGTCTCCTTATAGCTCAGGCCGGGTTTACACTGGTGCGACAAACGCTCCGACATTGGGAGCTCATGTCACATGACGTGTGAAAATCAATGTTTCCCTATGGGAGCCATCTTAACTGGTTCCGACACAAGTCAGTCCGACTTTGAAAATGTTCCCTGTACTACTTTGGTCCGACTTTGATCCTACTTCAGCCCATTGACTATCATTGAAGTCGGATCAAAGTCGGATCGCCGTCTTTAATTTTAAATAAAAAAACGGCATGGGTTCCCCCTCTAAGAGCATAACAGGCCCTTCGGTCTGATATGGATCTTAAGGGGAACCCCCTATGCTAGAAAAATGGCGTGGGGGTCCCCCCAAAATCCATACCAGACCCTTATCCGAGCACGTAGCCCGTCTGGTCAGGAAAGGGGGTGGGGACGAGCGAGCGCCCCCCCGAACCATAGGAGGCCGCATGCCCTCAACATGGGGAGGTGGGTGCTTTGGGGCAGGGGGGCGCCCTGCGGCCCCCCCCCAAGCACCTTGTCCCCATGTTGATGAGGACAAGGGCCTCTTTCTGACAACCCTGGCCGTTGGTTGTCTAGGTCTGCGGGCGGGGGGCTTATTGGAATCTGGGAGCCCCCTTTAATAAGGGGCCCCCCACCCTATGTGAATGAGTATGGGGTACATCGTACCCCTACCCATTCACCTGGGGGGAAAAAGTGTCAATAAAAAAAAAACACACTAGACCAGTTTTAAAAGTAATTTATTAGGCAGCTCCGGGGGTCTTCTACCAACTTGGGGGGTCTCTTCCGACGTCTCCGCTCTCTCCGGCCTCTTCTCCCACTCTCCGGTGTCTTCTGCCGGGCTCCTCCTCTATCTTCTGCTCTTTTGCCCGCTCTTTTGCTAGTGTTGGCCCGGTCTTCTTCATCATCTTCTTCCTCCGATGTTGACACAACGCTCTCTCCCGCTGTAATGCCGTGTGCGCGGTGTGCAACGACTTATATAGGCATGGGGCGTGGTCACCGGGTGATGTCACCTGGTGACTCCGCCCCTTATGACATCACCGCCCCATCATGCCCCAGGCAGTGATGTCATAAGGGGCGGGGTTACCGGGTGACAACACCCGGTGACCACGCCCCATGACTATATAAGTCGTTGCACACCTGCAGCTGCCTAATAAATTAATGTTAAAAACCGGTCTAGTGTGTTTTTTTTTATTGACACTTTTTCCCCCAGGTGAATGGGTAGGGTGGGGGGCCGGGATCTGAGGGGCCCCTTATTAAAGGGGGCTCCCGGATTCCGATAAGCCCCCCGGCCACTGATCCCGACAACCAACGGCCAGGGTTGTTGGGAAGAGGCCCTTGTCATCAACATGGGGACAATGTGCTTGGGGGTGGGGGGGCCACAGGGCGCCCCCCTGCCCCAAAGCACCCACCTCCCCATGTTGAGGGCATGCGGCCTGGTATGGTTCGGGGGGGGCACTCGCTCGTCCCCACCCCCTTTCCTGACCGGCCGGGCTGCATGCTCAGATAACGGGTCTGGTATACATTTTGGGGGACCCTCGTGCCGTTTTTTCGGCGTAGGGGGTTCCCCTTAAAATCCATACCAGACCAAAGGACCTGGTATGCTCCTGGAGGGGGAACCCATGCCGGTCTTTTATTTAAAATTTGGCATGGAGTTCCCCCTCAAGATTCATACCAGACACAGTGCCTGGCATTGGCGGGGATCCAAGTCGGATCCCTGTTCATTGAAAGTCGGAGGTATGTCGACTTCAAGTTGCAGGGCAAAGTCAGATCCAAAGTAGGATGGCTGTCGTGTCGCACAAGTGTGAACCCGGCCTCATTATCTGTCATTTGACTGACAATATGAGCCACGCCAAGTAATCTCAGGATTAAGGTGGGTAAACTCTTTGCTATCTACATCTTGCTCTCCTAGTCAGCTTTTTGTGCTGTCTATGGAGGCATTTTGTTCCTTATCCAGTTTAGTGTTAACTAATGTCGCTGTAAATAGAATGTTATTCTGTTCTTCTGTTTGATCTACAGATCATTACAGATTCTTCAGTGTAGGCGATACCCTTTCTTCCACTGTGTCCTGTCCAACTACAAGACAAAATTAGGATATGGATAGTTAGATCATGCCTAAATCTCGCCGATTTCTCACGGATCTGTTTTGGCACACAAATGTTAAAACTCCTGAGTAAGTAAGCTTATAACCTTAGAGATTGATGCTCTTTATTGCTCTTACTTAGTGTTCTTTTTAAGTGACATAATTAGGATAATGATAAGTTTTCTATATCTGTTGTCTTCCATCTAGATTAATTTTTAGACATTCCCGGCGGCCAAAAATTCTTCCCTGCTCACTACAGCATATCCTTAGGGCAAACACCCTCTTTGGGTGTGTGGCAGTTTCATCCATGGGTGCTTGTGAAGGATGGATTTTCTCCTCTGACCCTTCTATTCCTAACTGAATTATCGCATTTGAGTTGGTGAAACGCTCTTATCGGTGGTCAGTATCACTGTACGCAAACCTGTTGTACGCCCGGTTTTCTTACATGACCATGTTTCAATTATCATGTACATGTTTGTGATGATATTTATTTTATCACCATAGATCCAACTTACAACATTGAAAAGAATAAGCTCGGATTAGTCCCTGAAGAAGATAAAAACCATGTGTGTTTTTCAAAACGCGTTGGATGGTCTGTCACCTTGACAGCTTCTAGGCTTCATAGTTGGTCTTTTAATTCTGTGTTTTCATGTATATGTCTTGGTTTTATCCAATGCTATGTATTGTACTTTTCACCATGAGTTGTCTATTCATGTAATAAAAATCCAATTATTTCCTACATATTTCCTGTCTGTGATCCATTCAAAGTCCCATTTCTCTGAGGAAATTAGTTTTATTACTGTTATTTGCTTGAACATTTTGTTTTTCTAGCATAAGTGGTTCTCAACCACCAGGCCAAGGAAGCTATCATGTTCATCCATGCTAAACGCCCTAAATGGCATAGATGACGTAACTCCCACACATGCCCACCTGATTTATAATTCATTCAAACACCAAAGCATTCAGACTTTGTACACTGGGTTACAAATCCAGAACAAAGCCTGGTCAGTGTACATTCTGAAAACGTTTGAAAGCAGGTAGGTAAGATTCTTTTATTGCAGAGGAGACTTATGGTTCTTTAACACCAACCCAAGATTCCCTCTATTTTCAGCCATGTGACTTATTTTCAATTTTTTTTGGGCTAAATTGAAAATTATTGACACATTTTGACAATAAGGATACCTATCATGATGTGATAGCTTTGTAAATAAGCGTATGGGATGTCTCTTCTGCAATAAAAAGACCTTCCTGCTAGCAAATTTTTGACAAGTAAAGTCCCACTTTAAGTAGGCCTAAACATTGCCAGTTTAAAAAACAGAAGCAAAGGTAGAAGTGTTACCCAAAGTAAAACAAAGAACTAGAATCGGATTGGTTATTAGAAGCAGAAGTTCCACTTTTTGCTGCAGTTTTAATGCATCAGTCCCATTTGCTGTTTGGAGCATCAATCACAGACCAGTCTTACGCCCATAGCTGGAAGCTGCACATTACATACAGGAGATAATCTATTTAGACATGTGTACTCGCATGTCCTGGATGCTTATCAGTGAAGATTACATTCTGCTATCAGTGTCAGATGTATCAAAGTCTAATTGTGGTGTGTTAGTTAAATATTTCCATGTTGACGTGATCAATGTTATCATTATTATTACTCATCACGGTATCTGAGGTTTAAAAGTATGGACGGGATTCAAACTAGAGTAAAGGTTTATATGCCAACTGATCACTTTTATTAGTCCTAATGAGCTAAATAGGCCTTTAACCCCTCTGGAGTCGGCCCTTTAAGAGGTTTAGAATGGCAGGAGGTGATCACATGATCGAAAAGCTCTTAAGAGCTATCGGGTGCTTTTTGTGAGATGCTGGTAACTGTGCTGGGAGTGCGCAGGGCGGGCGCTCTCGGCACAACTTTATTTGCACTATTGCACGCAAATATGCGCCCGCTCTGCACCACAGCCCCTTCCGCCAATAGGCCGCATATTTGCGTGCGCTCGCCACCAAGAGGTTAAAATACCTGATTTGTTCTTTTACCAGCATTTTTTAAGTTGGTGACAGGGTCTCCTAAATAAATCTCTGCCCCCTCTCTCAGATTAATAATTTCAGATTTGTTAGCTCAACTTCAACTAAAAAGGGTCATATCAGGCAACTATGATTTATTTTCTCTAACCAAACATGAATAAACAGTGTTATAACATGTTGTCAGCAGACTACCTGTGTGTAGATCAGCCTAAGCAGTGCCAAGGTGCTATCTCTGTGTCTAAGTCCTATTCCAATAATTGTTATCTTGTGTTCCAATTAAGATACCATCTAAATAGCAGCAATTAAAATTAGCCTATGAGATAAAAAGTGTAATTGTAATTACAAGAAAAATGCAGAAATTGATAATGGAGGTTTATAAGGCTGTAAATGTTCAAAGAACACATTTTCTTTATGATGAAAGCTTAGCAAGCAAGATCTTTCATAGTTAGGCAGACCTTAAAGTGTAACTGTGAGCAAAATTGAAAAAAAAATTATGTATATGATGCTGTCACTAGCGTAGCCCTGTTTTGGGGGGTTATGACAAATTGCCTTCCCCAAACAGGATATTGCGCTAAACCTATAAGTAAATAAGAGAACTTAAAGTGGAGTTCCGCCGAAAAAGAAAAAGGAAATGTCAGCAGCTACAAAAAGTGTAGCTGCTGACTTTTAATTATCGGACACTTACCTGTCCCATGGTCCAGCGATGCGGCCGTACGAAGCCCCGCTTCTCTCCCTCTCCACTCCAAGGCATCGGGATTCCAAATGTGGCATGTCAGGGGGTCACTTGCACTTAAAGTGGAAGTTCCATTTTGGGTGGAACTCCGCTTTAAACCTTCGCTACGTGAAGAGTGGATTTAATAATAAAGTTGCCAGTGATTCCACCCAGGACAGGGCCTCTGTGAGCAAAGGGTATTCCCTTCTTGAGAAATTAACCAGTCATCTAAACAAATTGGGAGCAGAGAAACCAGCATATAACAGTAACCAAAAGTATAAGGATGAAATCAGAAATACAAGTTTTATATAAGAAAAGTTTAATAATAGTAATCCAATGTACAAACAGGCTTTATTAGCAAAGGGTCCAACAGGAGTCTTGGTGGAATTGGACATGGGTATATATAGTTACTTCCAGATAAATGTTGCAGCAAAATTTAATTGCAGGGCCCCTGAGGATGATCATAATGCGGCGTTCATCTTGGTGTCAGAGACCTAAAGACAAGATCTGCAGTGATGAGGAGACCCTCCAGCCATTGTCCAATAAGTCTAGAATGCAGTGTTTCACCAGCAGGAACTGTGGTATGGCACTGGAACGCAGATTCAGCGTATCTACTCTGTGCTTAGTCCCTAGTAGCATCTAATCTGTTATGCAACCAGACTAGTAGAAGTGGCTGTCGGATGCCTAACCTGGTTCTAGCCTATGCTTGTTATTGAGCACTGAGCTAAAACTGACTATAGAATCCCAGACCAGAAAGAACAGGGTTAAGTAACACAACAACAGCTGCATATAAACCCTATTGCAATTAACAGGTTCACCTACTGATATACTGGAAGGTGACCACTACACACATACAGTAACACAGACCTAGATAACTGGCACTGTACTACATGTGAGATAATAACAATAGGACAGAGACTCGTCTGTCAATAGGATTCAGAAATACACTCAAGGAGCTATGGGCAGTTTTAGGTAAACTATTAGAGCAGGGATCTCCAAACTATGATCCTCCAGCTGTTGCGAAACTACACGTCCCATGAGGCATTGTAAAACTCTGCATTCAAAGACATGACTAGGCATGATGGAAAGTCTAGTTCCTGAACAACTGGAGAGCCATTGTTTGGAGACCCCTTTATTAGCGCATAGGAATACTTGCCTATTAGTCTCTGCTTCTTGTCTTGGTGAAAATACAGCAGCAGTAGCAGCCCTGGGTGTACAAGGTCATTTGGCTCAGTTCGCTGTCCCTCCCTCTCTCTCTCTCTCTCTCCACTTCCCCCTTCTGGGGTTTTCTGACCCAGACGCACATAGACAGGAAGTGATGTACATAAACTGTCCCTGTGAACATTAGGCAGCAGAGCTATTTACAGACAGTTACATAGGTAGTCAGGTTGAAAAAAGACAAAGTCCATCTAGTTAAAAAAAAAAAAAGAAAACACCAGCAAAGCATGATCCAATTTGCTTACAGCAGGGGGGAAAAAATTCCTTCCTGATCCCCTGAGAGGCGATCGGATATTCCCTGGATCAACTTTACCTTTAAACAGTGGCATCGCTAGGGGTTGACTTCTGGGGCTATAGCCCCAAATCTGGGGCCCACAGCCCCATGTCTCTGCAGGGGTCCCCAACCACTGGGCCGTGGCCTCTCTGCAGCCGGGCCGCATGACAAAGCCGGAGAACCGGCGGACAGAACGGTAGAGCCGGAGAGTGGGCAGGCCGCATTACAGAGCCGGAGAGCCAGCAGGCAGAACCAAAGAGAGGGCAGGCAGTATGACAGAGCTGGAGAGCCAGAGAGGGGGCAGGCACCATGAAAGAGCCCGAGAGCCAGCCAGCGGGAGAGCCGGAGAGTGGGCGGGCAGCATTGGAGAGCTGGCCGGCCGGAAGGCAAGAGAGCAGGAAGATGACATGATCTCTCACCGCCCGCCCTGCATCACCGCTGTTCCACCCTCAATGTGCAGCTGCGGGCTCTCTAGGGACCCTGGTGTAAGGGGGGCTCCCTCGGGGGATCCTAATGTAATGAGGGGAGCTCTAGGGACCCAGGTGTAAGTGGGGGGGGCTCTCTGGGGACCCTGGTGTAAAGGGGGCTCTCTGGGGACCCTGATGTGAGGGGGTGCTGATGTAAGGGGAGGCTCTCTGGGAAGATGGAGATGCCTCCATTCTTTAAGAGCTAAAATGATAGCTAACAATTCTTTGTCCCCAATCTCGTAATTGCATTTCTTAGAAAAGTAGCCACAAGGATGCATAGCGCTCTCAGAGGTAGGACATTGAGACAGAAGGGCGCCCGCTCCAGTCTCGGATGCATCGGTGTGCCCAGGCACACCCAGCACACCCTGTGCGCATGCCTATGGCAGGGCCCTATTCTTCCCACTGACACCAATCACTGCCGCCAGGAAGATTTGAAAGATCTCCCTCTTACCGGCTCTGCTATAAGAGTAGTGTTTACACACTTTTCTTTCACTGTAGCGGCAGGGAGATCAATGTGTCGGGGTCATAAATATGTAGAAACACACACACGTGTGTTTGATTTTTAGGGTGCACACCCTAATGCAATAGGCTACACATACCAATGGATCTTGTAGTTGGTGTCAGTGGAAGGAATAGTCCCCATTGTTGGGGTCAGTGGGAAGAATAGGGCCCTGCAGTTTGTACCAGTGGGAGGAATAGTGTCTCATCATTGGTGTCAATGGAAGGAATAGCGCCCCATCATTGGTGTCAGTGGCAGGGTGGATTTGATTTAAATCAAGTCCATTTAAATCCTGATTTAAAACATGATTTAAATCACTAGTAAAAAGGCTTGATTTAAATTGACTCAATTTAAATCATAATTTTTAAAGAGCAACTGTCATCTCTGTCCCGCAGCAGCTCCTTCTCTGATCCGCTGTTGACTCACCGACAGTCCCATTCACTTTAATATTTTTTTATCCACCCTGGTCAGTGAGAAGAAACGGGACTTGCAGTTTGTGTCAGTGGGATAAATAGTGTCCCATCATTGGTGTCAGTGGAAGGAGTAGTGCCCCATTGTTGGGGGTCAGTGGTAGGAATAGTGCCCCATTGTTGGGGTCAGTAGTAGGAATAGTGCCCCATTGTTGGGGTCAGTGATAGGAATGGTGCCCTATCATTGGTGTCAGTGGAAGAAATAGTGCCCCATTGTTGGGGTCAGTGGTAGGAATAGTGTCCCATTGTTGGGGTCATTGGTAGGAATAGTGTCCCATTGTTGGGGGTCAGTGATAGGAATAGTGCCCTATTGTTGGTATCAGTGATGGGAATTATGCCCCATTGTTGGTGTATAGGAATAGTGTTAAGAATAGTGTCTTGTATCAGTGGGAGGAATAGTGTCCCAAGGGCCTGATAAAGGCAAGCAAAGGGCCACACCTGGCTCCGGGCCGCAGTTTGAAGACCACTGTTCTAGACTAATAGGTGGAGAAAGCACTGCCAGAGAGATGAGCTCATTGCTGTGCTGCTTCTGCTTCACTGTCCAGTCACAGGTTGGGGCGGTTCCAGGACAACTTGGGCTCAGAGGAGGTGGGTTGAATGATGCTGGCTATCAGACTGAGGACATCTAATGGCAGAAAAAAAATCACTGCAGGGGAGATCCCTGAAGTAAAGGTGCATATTGCAGCAAAAGCTGGTTTTGTTAGTTTATCTTTAAATGGGCTGTTCATTTTTATTTTGTTATTTTTGTCTGCTTTAATATTGCAAGCCAAATGTCACAAATTTTTCAGCTTTTTTGCCATGTTGCCCTGAAGAAAATACCCTAAACACTGATGTTCTAGAGTAGCATATATATTTTTGTTTGTTGTCCTTCGGTCTCCTCTAAAATAGGAGCAGCAGGCTGCAGTGATTAGCTCTTTTTGTATTCAGGAAAGAAGTAATAAAGAACATAGGACTGGTTTATCTCTAAGCACCACCTGAGCATTGTAGTCTTATCTGCCTTCTTCCATGCAATGCTGGATGCTAATGTGTGCTGATTACTCCTGCTTTGCTATTCCAGCTTTGTTTTTTATGGATGTCCAGTATTGTGTATCTACAAGAAATATATTGCATGTGATGAATTGATCTCTTTATGGCCTGGGCACAATAGAGTGGAGCATGAATTGACCATTGGTGCAGTGGTATCAGTCTATCTCCTGTTAGGGATGAACCAACACTTGTTGGAGACATCAGTGCAGTGGAGGACATGGTCCATGCAACATCATGTTGTATAGGATGATTTGGCTAACATTTTTAGTTTTGTTGTTTCTTGCTGTTGGTGGAGATTCGACTCCTTGCTCGAAGTACCAGATCGCCTACAATACCTCCTGCTATGAATTTGTTCGCCTTGAACGCACTTTCCACAGTGCTCAGTCCTGGTGTGAAAGAGGAGGGGGACATCTGGTCTTCATTCATGATCAGGGGACTCAAGACTTTCTAGGACAACATCTAGCAGAAGATGCAGATTGGTGGATGGGGATTGTATACAACCTTCAACCTAAGAGTGATTCAGGTAAACTGGTAATACATATGGTATAGATTTTTTGTTAAATGGAAACCAAAATCTGGTACAGCTCTGCACAGGAACCAATCAGCTTCCAGGTTTTATGATCAAAATTGAATTGAACAAGCTGAAGTTAGAAGCTGATTGGTTACTTTGCACAGCTGCACCATGTTCAACCCCAATATCTAAGACCCCTTTCACACTGAGGCACTTTTCAGGCGCTTTCACGCTAAAAAAGCGCCTGAAAAGCTAAGGAAAACCTATTCCCATTAAAATCAATTAATGCTTTCACACTGGGGCAGTGCGCTGGCAGGGCGGTGAAAAAACATCCCTCTCCATTGAAATGAATGGAAAGCTCTTCCCAAAAGTGCTTGAAAAGCTCTTCAAAGCGCTCAGTGTTTTACTGGCAGTTTAGAAGCCCTCAGTGGGAAAGGGGTCTAATAGTGGCCATAGTTACACACTTCAATAAATGATTTATTTATTTTCTGATCATTCTCTTCCAATAGGAACAATTGATCTATAGTTGAAAATCCATTTAATTGATATGCAAAAATGGGGACGTGGAATCCCATTGATAGTAAGATGTGTTCATAACTTACGATCATAATGTATCAATCACATCTCTGTTTCCACCATGTAATCTCGTAATCTGATCGATTGAAATACGATCGTATTCATCAACAAAAGTATCTTGATGCTGCTGATCGATGCGAAACAATCAGATCATTTTCTACCTTGGTTGACTGTCTTGGTTTGATCAAATGCAATGAAAAATAAGTCTAAATTGATCTTAAGGGAAGTTATGGCTACTCCTCGGTTGTTTGTGGATTCAATTGTTTTGATCAAAGTGATCATCGCTTGGATAATAAAATTAAAATGTGTGTGGTCACCATGGTAGGGTCAGGAAACCACTGACCCTGCAGATCCTAACCAACCATAGATGGATCGAAATTCATCTGGTCTAGTAGGAACTAGTCAAATTTTGATCCATGTGTGCCAGCTCCTGCTTGTCAGAAGTCAAATGTTAAATCAACTTCTTTTGAATAGGAATGTTGGAAAACGTATCTGCATCAGAAGATCAGTGTATTCTGAGAGTGGAGAGTCCTGCTGGCAGATTACAATGTCCTTGCAGGGGGATTCCTCCATGCACCTTGCTTGTGTGGATGGAGTAATCTGTTTTTTTGGGTTTTTTTAGCCCGCTGGCTGAAAGAGAAAAAATGACCCATCTATGACCAGCTTTAAGATGTCATAGGTACCAAAGCCTCCTGGAGTACGTACTAGCTACATTACTGGGAACCAATAGGGTTTTCTCCATGTATGCTACTAAGGTTCTCAACAATAGCTTATGCTTCAGGACAATAGAATAACGTTTGGAGTTTAATTTGTAATACCTGTAAACGGTATGCATAACAAATGGGTAAAACATCAAACAAAAGAGAAAAATACTGAATCACTGTGGTGCTTAATTATTGGTATTAAGTTTTTTTTTATAGACAGCATTATATTTTAGGCAGCATATTCAACACTATGGAAATATCCTTACTAAGTTAAAAAGGAACTGAAGTCTGCTCACATACCTGTAATTTGTAATGAAAACACCTTCTGAAGCTTCCCTCCAACCACTTTGCATATTATTTATTAATTGCTGTGATTCTGTACTTGCCAAACACTCTGCAGAAATCTCCCTCCACCAAGTCTGGCTGCATCCATTTTAACTGTGGGCATCTAAAGCTGCTGCCTGTTCACTTCCTGGATTTACACAGACACACAGAGGCACACCTCCAGCTCTGCAGCCCTGCAGCTTTCATTGGCCCACTTATGACTCATTCCCCCTCCCTTCCTGGCAAACCCTTCAAGAGAGCTGTGCATTATGTCATAAGCCTAGGCCTTTTATCAGACAAGAAACAGGAAGTGGGCTGTATAAGGTATTTACTGGCCAAAAAAAATGTTTTACTATCCAAAGTTAAAACAACAAGGGCAGAAGATTTAATAGATGGAAAGATGAAAAAATGACTGGAGGTCTGCTTTAAGTAGATAAACCTAAGACAGTATCATGTGTTGCTGTCAGCAAGCTCTCAGTACTTGCTTATAACACCGGAAGGATTACAGAAGCCATGAGAAAAAAAAAAAATTCTCCTGTTTGTTCCAGAAAAAAATTTACATTTTCGGAAAATGTAATAAAAATTCAGCATGAAGTAGTTTTACAAATTGAAGTAGTTTTGTTACACTGGGAAGGTGAAATGCAGTGCATATTACAAGTATTATGCTTAAAATAAAACTATAGCTTATTCAGTAAATAAACTAAACTTACTTTTTAAAATTGTATTTTTTATTGCAAATAGAATAACAAGGACTGCATACACTATATTACCAAAAGTGTTGAAAAGAAGAATCCAGAAAGTTGAATTTTTTTGTATTCACCATATTTTTATAAACGGGCGTTAAAAATGTACTGAACAAGAATGACCTAAAAATGTTGTGTATGCAGTTGAACATCATTTTATGTGTATTAATAGCCGTATATCACCTTTGAACAGGAACTTTGACCTGGCTGGATACATCTAATGTAAGCTATAATAACTGGGGAAGTAAGGAAGCCTCTGTCACTAGTGGGAAGTGTGGCTACCTAAAGAAGCAGTCTGGCTACCAGTGGGCAACAACTGACAACTGCAGCCAGGATTTCTTTTTTATTTGTGAATTTGGTAAGTTACTCTGTATACATGTTGATAGGTAATTTTTTGCAAGAAAAAAAAAATAAATATTAGATTGGTACACCTAATTATATGAATAAAGCCTTACTTTTTACAAAATCACAAGCAACTTAAATGCCAAAAGTAGAAAATAGTTTGCACTGTAAGCTAATATACATGTGTCAAAAGGGAGCACTTCACAATTTTTTTTTCAAGACTGCAAGGCAGTTAAAATGTATTCTGAGTTGAACAGCCTAGAATAAACGTACATGTTGATCTGGCTCTACCCCAAATAGCGCTGGCCAACGCTGTATCCTGACCTAGGCCAACAAGGCCCAGGCCTAGGGCAGCACTTTGAAGGGGGGCAGCATGGAAAGAGTCCCCACCGGCTTACGCTACACTGTTAGTGTAGCACCAGTCTTATGGGGCTTACTGGGCTCGAGGGGCAAATTAGTCTAGTGCCCCCGTAAAGCAGCCGCACTGCTTCCGGTATGCGGCCGGCCGGCATTCTGCAATTAGGGGGGGGGGGGGGGCGCCGCTTCTAATTCTGACTGTCCTATCATCCTGGACCACAAACTTTCCTCACTGTGCTATGTTTTCTGCGGAACCATTGGCATGGTTATATCTTCTTAGTCCTCTCCATAAAATTTGTGCTTAAAGTAGAACTATAGGCAACACTTTTTTTTTTCATTTTGGATAAAATAAGGGAGGGTTATAGCCCCTGTCAGTTTATTTTTTACCATCCCTGTCCCATTGCAAAGATTTCCCTTCACTTCCTGCCCCATAGCCAAACAGGAAGTGAGAGGAAATCTATGCAAATTAAGGGAATCCATTGCCCCCCCCCCCCCAGGCCCTCACAGGTAGTGTCCCCACTCAAAAAATTCAGGGCGGGTCTTAATCAGCAAGGGGTGTGGCCTTGACAAGAAGGGGTGGGTCATATTTAAATTAGGGGGTGCACAAGTTTAGTCAGGCCTAGGGCAGCACAAAACCTAAATACACAACTGGCGCTGGCCGAACATTGGATGATATATTCAGGCTGCTCTATCTGATTGATGTCAGTGGCTAGAACATTAAAGTCACGGGCTGAGTCGGTGAACACAAAGCCTAGGGTCCCATTTAAGTTGGATATACATATATTTATCTCAAAAGTAGTCAATTCACTAAATAACATGCGTTATTTACCAAATGCGTTAAATGTTCATGGTTTGTAATATTTAGTACTGAAAATTTGTGTTGTTTTTTACTTTTTTTTAAACCACATTTTTTTATTTATTTTTTTACATGCTATCAGTGCACCAGAGGAAGCTAGTTCTGTAAATGAATGCACACAGAAATAGGAAACTGTGAAGACATTCTAGTGTGCCTTCATTCACATTTTATTTCAATTTCTGAGCTCAGGGCAGAACAATTTTACTCTGATACATTGTATACTTTTACTTTACTGGCCAGTGCAGAGTTCCCCCCATTGTTATTTTGTGCATTACTAAAATACTGACTGCCTACTGCCAGTTGATGAATAACGAATGTGTGTGCTTTTTAGTGAATTGACTTTAAGCCTCGGTTCACACATATGTGCGCTGAAATCGCTCCATTTTTTAGTGCGATTCAGGCATGCATTTCTGATTGAATACCGTTGCGTTTTCAATGTGATTTTAATACAGGTACAATTTTGCATCTGCCTTGTCCATAGGAACTCTGTCTCTCCCTGACCCGCTTGTTTGCATAAACGCCTCAGAATCGTACTTATATCTGAACACTCATCTCAGATTGTCAATATACTCTATGGGCTGTAAATTTGGGATGCAAATGCTTCAAACTCACACAGGACCCTTTTTAGAAAGTCAGTTAAAACGCAGTGCAGTTGAATCTCTTGTATGTGAACCACCTCCATACGAACACATGCTATCTGGCCTGTCATGCGAACCAGCATCTGTGAAAATGCATCACAAATTGCATATGTGTGAACCAGGGCCAGTGGCGGCTCGTGGTTTTTCGTTTTGGGGGGCAGCAAACAACCACCCCCCGAGGGAGTTCTACATTCTTACTGCTCTAACAGTAAAGAACCCTTTATGTAATTTAAAGTGGATGTAAACCCTCACATATACCCAGTGAAGTGAATAGCCTCAGATGATACAAATCTCCCTACATAAGTTTTACATGTATATCTGCTGTCTTCAGCTTTCTAGACTCTTTAGAAAGTGCACATCATGTTACAAATATTTCTTCCTGTTTCAGCAGTGGGAGGGGAGCCTGGGCATACACTGTGTGTGAGCTAATTGAGGAAAGGCACCCCCCCCCCTTCTACACGGGCAGAGGAAAGAAGAAACGTGCAGAGCTGTGCTGTGAATAGGCAAGCTTTCTGCTTATCTAACGCTAAGTTCCCTCCCAGACACAAATTTGTATCTACTGTTAACTTGTGTGTCAGAGAGCTTGTCAGAAGTTATCATGCTGATAACAGAGGAATGGAGCAGCAGAAAGACACAGCACTTAGAGCTTTGGAGAGAGGTAAGTAAACAATACAGATATTTGTGCCCAGGTCAGATTCCATATATGGGGTTTACATCCACTTTAAGATCATACTGCCTCTCATCCAACTTCATTGTGTGGCTGTATGTCCTCTTTAGAGACCCTAGGGTAAATACTAGAGTCACCATTCAAATATTTGTATATTTGTATAGTGCCTCTTCGCCATCAGTTTAACTCCTTCATGCTGACAGTATCCAAAAATATGCGGCCTCTTGGGGGGGTGGGCCTCGATGCTGAGTGGCTGCATATTTATGTACCAGAATGTGAACACAGCTCTGCCGAGAGCGAGCGTCCTGCATGCTCCCGCAACAGTTACCGGCGACTAGCAGAAAGCTCCTGACCGCTACTTATGGGAGCTTTCCGATCATGTGGCTGCTGTGACAGACAATCATGGTGGTCATATGATTGGCATCTGAAACCCCTTAAAGGGCCAGGAGGTGCAGGTGCCAAGGGGATAATGTTTGTAGTCATTCCTCTTAAACAGACGTCCTCCAGCCCCATTATTAGCTTTCTTGCCCTTCTCTGGACTCTCTCCAGTTCAAGGACATCCTTCCTGAAGACTGGTGATCAAAACTTGACTTATACTCATATTTGTGGCTGAACCAGAGTTTTGTCATTGGTACTAACAATGAAAATGTCACAGGGCTTCATGAATTTCTCAAAAGGCTTCCTACTAAATCCACACCAGAAATGTGTCATAAATGCCTTATTGAATTGTCCTGATGGTGTGTTGGGTGCTGTGGTGTATTGTAGCACAAGTGCATTGTGTATGAGCACTGAGGTGCCATAAATGGCAATGCACATATATGATGATCTGCAGCACACATATTACCATATTGATTTTGTGTAAATAGGTCCTCAACGTAACATAGAAAAATCACATTTGTTATTTTAGGTATTTAAAGTGGAATATGTTGTTTATTATTCATGTGTATAATACACCAATAAACATCCTGTTTATGTACAAAAATTAATTATTATGAGACCTGTGAGACTTGGTGATATCAATACTCTGCTGCCCACTGGGGTTGGTTTACTAAAACTGGAGAGTGCAAAATCTGGTGCAGCTCTGTATAGAAACCAACCAGCTACAATGTTTTATTGTCAAAGCTTAATTGAACAATCTGAAGTTAGAAGCTGATTGGCTACCATGCACAACTTCACCAGATTCTGAGTGCTCCAGTTTTAGTAAATCTTCCCCACTGCTCTGCTTGCTGGAGAGGAATCTGCACAGCATGGATTTCCCTGCTGTTGCTTCATTCACTCTATGGATTTATGCTTTGTGGACTTTTCCTGCTGTTTCCTACATTTTCCCAGAACAGATGACCACCTCAACATAGAAACACAGTGCAGAACGGGAAAAAGTTCAATTGCAAAGAAGCATACAGAAAATACTAAGACATTTCCCTCTGATTGCCTTTTTTGAGCACCACTGCCAGAGTTCAGGTCCTTTTTAACAGATAATTTTATATTGCATTGTGTGTAAAACATTCTTCTATTTTTTAAATACATATCTGTAATGTATTTTTATAGAATCTGGCTTTACCATAGCCTGTGATAACCAGAATGCTACAGTACAGTGTGGATCAGGAGAAGTGGTACAGATTAATGAGAGTTTCTATGGACGCCAGAGCCCCCATCTTTGTGCCCAGGAGACTGCTGCCCCCTCCGCAACTGGCTGCAGGTGGAACAACGTGAAGGAGCAAGTTTCAGGTACAGTGCTGATTCATGCTTCATATTACAGAGATACTATCATATAGATATGATGTGCCCTAGTGCATCAATGGCATTCCTGCATGGCTTATATATTTTAGGATGTACTAATTAAAAAAGAAAAAAAAGTAGTATGGTATTTTCTATTACATGTAATGTGGCATAATTTTTACCGCCTTTCCTTGCTTGTGATTGGGTATCCTTTGCAATGCAAAATTTCAACACATTCACTAAGCTCTGGGGAAAATTCCCTTGCAAAGTCCAACTTTACTTGCAAGATGAACAGCCTATTTGCCTTTAGTAAATCAACCCCATAGATTTTAGAGGGTGGTTGGACCATCCTCCAGGTAAAGTGCCTGTAGAATGCTCTGTAAAGTTGTATGCCTGACTTAGCTCTTTTACAAAATACTACTAATTACTGATAATTATGCTGGTAGGAAATGTATGTATTAGGGTTGTACCTATACCGAGTATTTGCACAAGTACTCATACCCATGCAAATACTCCCGATACCGAAACCGATTCCTTCACAAAATTAATGGGCTCAAATCATACTGCAAGGAATTGCATGCAATTTGAACAGGAATGTGGTGGGATTGCTGTCGTCCACCCCCCAGCCTGGAGATTCTCCTGACCTCTTGGACAATTCAGCAAAGCCAAACATGTCTTTTTGTACATATATGGCCTAATGTTTGTGTGGATTTGTTCTTATATGGTTTTAACAGATTATGTTAATATTTGTAATAAAGATCAGATTTTATTGAATTTCTGTTTTAGTCCTTTTCATGTACCACAAAAGTCTGACATATAAGGTTCCCTCTATGAAACAATATATAATATGGATGTGGTACAATATAAGAGCCAAATCTTTTTTCTTTTAAGACACTTTAATGATATTTTAATGATTATAGAGCTTCAGTCATTTGTGTCTTTTCTATCTGCCTAGAGTTCATCTTCAATAACCCAGGTTACATCTCTTTTTCTCTGTCAAATCAAATTATATCTAAAATTTTAATGTGTTCATCTGAAGCAGATATGATTTCATTTTCAAAAAAAAAATTGTGCTCTTAAATTAAATACTATCTGGGATAACTGATGTTACCTATAAATAAAACATCTCTAGCTGTGAAGGTCATTCCATTTATTCTTCTTCCCAAGGTCAATGCCAGGGGCTCCAGGCTTGTCAGATTGCCACGGAAGCTTCTCTCTTTGGTGAGCCATGCCCTGTGTCAGGAAGTTATCTGTCTATCAGATACAGCTGCATGGAAGGTAGGTGCCAGACTTCAGCTTACGTTGTGTTCTCACCAAGCTGTATTTAGAGTTCCTCCATGAAGCAAGTAAGATCAAGCCGTGAACTGCTAAATATATGATGATCCCATAAGGCCAGACTTAGGCTGGCCATAGATTATGAAAGTTTTCTTTCCTTCAACCATATGTTGAAGGAAAGAACATTGCTTGATTCTCCATCAACACAGTCGGTGTTGATGTGGGAATCCCTCCTGCTGCACTATTGTATTCTGACAGCAGGAGGTTCCCTGCCATCAGAACATAAGGATCACTGCCAGCAGTTATAGCTGTCGGCAGTGATTTTATGGAAAAAAAACGTCAGGCTGGTTCTACTGAAGTCGATCGATATATAGACTTCAGTACAACCACCCTATCCATATATGGATCAAAATTCAGCCGGGACCTGCTGAACAACGAATTTCGATCTGTCTATTGCGGGCTTTAGTACCTCTGGGTTGGGCTTTGGCCATCTGCATTGGCACTCTGTCACAACCTTCCTCTCCAGGCAGCCAGTATGTAATGCCTCAAAGAGACTACAGTTAGGGCATATTGGGGGTATGAATAATTTCAATGACCAGCCAGAATGGGAAGGTCCCACACTGTGCACAATTATTGTACAATGGATTGGCATGTTACAATGTATGATTTTATGCTATTGTCTTCTGTATGTAGATGCTGGGCAACAAAGCAAATTGTTGCTTATAGTTACTTGAATAAATTACCCCATTACAGTATACTAGGTGGAGTACCGGTAAACTTTTAAAATCAATATTGATTTGGGGTCAACTTTAGTTTATGTTCTTTTTTATAAGTTTATAAGTAGGTTGAGAGAGCAGACCAAATGCAAAGAAGGGAAGAGTTCTACTTGTGGCTGGATAAAAACATGCATAATATTCTTACAAAACACTTCATATTTACATGGCTATTAAAAAAATACATTTTTTTTTCACAGAACTTGAAAATTGTTATTGAATTCCCCAGGGTACCAAGTACATTTAGCACTTGACCCCATTCTGATCTCTGGCCACATTGTGAAGTTGTGAAAAGCACATTTTTATGTCTGTTTGTGCCAGCTTCATCCCAGGCTGAAGCCCAATTTATGGGCATTCTAACGAAGAAGCTACAGCACAGTAGCCACTGCTCCTTCTTCATTCTCATTGAGCTGGATATTTTCCATATTTTATAATCTAGTCCCCTGGGGTATGCAATGATGATTTGCAAGTTTTGGTGATATTTATTGAACAATAGGAGAGTTGATTTTTAGATACACTATATTATAATATGACTTCTCCACCACTGAGAAAAGATAATTCATTGCCTACACTGAATGTAACAGATCTCTGAATGTGGAAGAGTTGGAAGATTGAAAGAACCCTCTCACCCATTCAAAGGGTGTGGGTCATGTTCCATTCAGTGTAAACAGTTAAAGGATTTTTTTCAATGGAGAAGGAGAGAGAATGAAGCAGGTCCCCATTAGATGGTCTCTAATGCAGTTCAACCCAAAGACCTGAAGCTATTAACCATTGCAGCGCTGAAAGTTCAGTGCCAGGAAGAAGACTAGGCACCCTACAGAGAAGACTTTCACAGCCTGCATGACGTGGGAAATCCTTCAGTATAGGTACCTTTCTTAAGCTGTAGCTAAACTTCAGCTTTAAGCTAAAGGTTTTTAAATAAAGCTTGTTTTGTTATCAGGTCTGCAGCTTGATTTGCCAGATAGATGTCTGGTGTCTGAAAATATCACAATCACTGTGAATTGGCTCCTAACTCCCTTCACTGGAAATCTCTCCTGCATTATAAACACTGGAGATGGATACTCTATTGATCCCTATCAGCCTGAGAAGTAAGTGAAGCATTACAGCAATCTTTACAGCAGATTCATTTAGTGGCACAGATGAGTTCATGTTACGTGCTCATTATCATGTAAAGAAGATTATTACTTAATACGTTAGCCTTTTCATGCTGACATGTGACTTATGACTACTACCACAATGTTACATTTTCATTTTAAAAGACAGGTAACCACAAACTCACTTAACATTTTTTCAAGTTTCACTGAGGTCAGTCTTACATAATGGCTAAGGGCAGTCAGCAGAGAAATGAGTCTAAGTTTATTAAAATCATTGCATATATGGCACCAGCATATTCCATAGAATGTAAGGGGCAACTGTTTATTATGTACTGGCCCATGTTTTCAGGGCTACATAAGTGATTATGGGAAAGTATACTTGAAAAGGTGAAAAATCATCAGTAATAATTCTAATAATATTCCACAGTAGCTTAAATGTAAAAAAACCCCTAAAAATAAATTATGATAAACTGATAACAAATGTCCATAAAAGTGCTAGTGATTTGTGCTTTGTCTCTTCTCACTGGAGATGATACACCCGATGTCCACCACCAAAGTGAAAGTGCAGGTCCCTCTCCCTTTAGAATATCATTTATCGGACCACATTGCCTCTCATTTTCATGACTGGCAATAGCGCTTAGCGATGATAAAACATCTCGGAAATTCAAACATCACCTCCAATTCATTACTCTGGCTCTCATATTTATAGCCACATGTAGAGGAAATAGAGAAACGCCTCAGATGGTGTAACATCTCAAGATACCCGCTTTTATTAAAAGAAATTCACTCACATTTCAACCATATAAAACAAGCTCATACCATCATAATTGGCGCCAGGTGTCAAACTATAGCGGTCTCACCACCTCCAACTGATTGGGAAGGCCGCTACGTCACTGCCAATTCCTGTCCTGACGTCACATCTGGTTGCCACGTAACCACACCCAGATGCGTTTCATTATATACATTTTCGTCACATTAAAGACCAACCAGAAACCATCGAATAACCACCCCCTCCTCTTCCTGCACGTGACTGCAGAGATTGTCATGATAGTTCAGTAAGCTTATTTTCTTGCAAGATAATCATATAGTTTAGTTTTTTTTATTTGCTGAATTCTAGGCAAATGGTCACTTTCTTCCACATGAAAGGAAGCATAAACTAAAGCTGCCCATAAACAATTAGAATTTTGTTAGAAAATGTTCATTTATGGATTTTTTTTAATGGTTAGTGGGGTCAAATCAACAATCAGTTTCGAACGTAGTGATGGGAAAATTAGAAGGAGCAGGATGGAAAATATTGTACATATTGTAATGCGTATGTTTTAGGCACAAAAGAAGGGCTTTCAAACTAAATCAGCTGACTGATGGCAAGATCAAATGCTCTGGCAAATCATTTTTAAGACGTTCCTGTAGTGCTCTGCCCTAGGCTGGATGAATTAGGATACTGGATAAATGTTTGGGAAGGCTTGTTCAGAGATCTCTCTGTCCTGGGGTCTCTGGCCTGGGAGGCAGCCTGTGATGCTAGAGAGCCGTTGTTGTCAGGCCTCAGCAAGTGCATGGAGGAACCTGGAATTAAAGACACTTGCTGGAGGACACTACCTTGGAGAGCCATGCTGGAGAACGATCCCATTTCACTGAAGAGTGTTGCATGGAAGTTGGTTGGAGACAGCTTTTTCTTTTGACATTGTGAGTAGGACCCTTTGGCCTAGAACTCAAGATGGGCCTGTGCTTTGGGTGTTAGATGCCAGAGGTTGCTACAAGGACTGTGATTGCTTTTACAGGGTCTTAGATAGACTGGTTGTCACCTCTACCTCCAGTATTATTTAAAGTGGTTGTAAACCCCCTACAAACACCCAGTGAAGTGATTAGCCTGAGGTGATACACAGAGATTAAACAAATCCTCCTACAAAAGTTATATCTGTTTATCTACAGCTCTCTTTTCTCTACATCCGTTCATAGTGCTGAATTGTGAAGCTTGTCTGAAAGTTCAGAAAAAAGGGGGCAGAGAGCTCAGTGAGGAGAGCTCTGACAGCTGATTGGAGGGAAGGGACTCACCCCCATCCACACAGCACACAGGAACAGAGCTGAGGATGTCAATCATGTTGCTCCCCTATCGCCATTGTTCTCTTGGTGTCAGGAAAACTTGTCAGAAGTGATTCATGCTGATAGCAGAGGAAAGAATCAGAAGACAAAAATTACACTTAGTGCTCTTAATTGAGACAATTGCATACTATGGAGGGATACTGTATGCTTTGTTCATATTTAACGTGTGAGGTTTACAACCACTTTAAGGGCTCATGTACACTACAGCTGCTAAACTTGAGTTTAGGAACTTTTGGCGTTATTTTTGCCAAAGCTCCTAAACTCAAGTCCATAAAAGCCTATGTATCCAACTTTAAGGGCTCCATGTACATATAGGCTTTTACAAGGGCTTAGATGCTGCTGCAGTTAGGGGAGGTTCAACTTTTCTCAACCTCCCTCTCTTGAAAACGGAAGAGTAAGGGAGGGTTGTAACCCCTGGCAGTTTTTTTTTCCCATCGGTGTTCCATTGGGGTGATTTATTTTCACTTCCTATCCCATAGCCAAAACAGGAAGTGAAGGGGCCAGAACTAGCAAAAAAACATTTTGCCTTTAGTTATATTTTAATCAGCCAATAGAATTGTATTTTTTTTTCATTCAACCAGTGGGTTGAACAGAAAAAGAAGACTCAAATTCCCTATCCACACACTCAAGGTTGATAGGGGAATCCTCCCTGCTGAGGTATTGTTTTCTGACAAACTCGGGAGACTTCCTATCAGGAACCATGAATCAGACCGAGACAGAAGTAAAGTTAAATCACACTTGTTTAATAATAATAATAATAATAAGGTAAACAGAGTAAGCGTATTCAAAACAAGCCAGAGTTCAGTAACCGGATCGGGTAGTCAGCCAAGCAAATGTCAGAGAGCCAGGGATAAACGTAGTAGTACAGCAAGCAGGATCAGGAGCCAGAAGGAATGTCAGCCGAGCAAGTCTTCAACAAGAACGCAGGAAAAAGTCTCTGTGATGTTGAAAAAGGCGAAGGCAGAGATCAAGTGAGCTGGACGACTTTAAGTAGGCAGGACTGACGAGCAGAATCAACAACAGCTGGGTAACTGTGGAGAGAGATGGGAGCTGGCAATTAGCTGACAGCTGAGCGGTCAGCTCAGAGAAGAAAGGGCTGGGCCCAGTCCTGACACTTCCCTGCTATCAGAATACACTGATTACTGGCTATAGATGGCATTGGTACTCCAGCAGGAAAATCCAACAGGGGAGTTGTACAGAAGTCCATCCTCCTTGTTTGGATAGGGGAACCTGTTTAGTTTTTTGTGGGGGGGCACCATCTGGTGAGCGGTGCCATCCTCATCACATATATGCCCTGGCTTTTATTTTGGTGCTATTCACATTAAATGCAAGAAGACACAGAACAGAAGATGATATGGCACGCACAAACTGCCAATTTGGCATCTTCACCCTGGGCACGGTATAACCTTGTCCCAGCACTGAGCTTACCAGTTCTTCACAGTCCTGCACTCCAACCTCATTTCCTTTACATGACATGTTCTGTGGTTGACTGGAGAGAATTAGGCTGATTAGTTATAAGGACACAATATTTTTTTGTGGAGTAGCAAGCATTTAAAGGAGAAGTATGGGATTAAAAAAAGAAAACATACATTCTGCACGATCTGTGTGATGCTGCAGATGTCCCATGTCTAGGACCGAGAACTGAGCAATCACATGACCGCTGATCACTTAGTTCTCAGTCTGCTCCAAGCACTACTCTCTGTTCTGCCCCTCCAGTGCTCACTGGAGTGCCAAGCTGGTGAGGTGATGGGAGGGGATGGGAGCGGCTTGCTCTGGCTCTCAGATGTACTCTGAAATGCAGAGCCAGCTGTCAATCAGGCAGTGTGGTGAATTCCATCAATATTGTCGGAATGCTTCTCGAGCCTTGAGCAACTCTGCCCTGTCACTACCAGCTGACTCTGGGTCACAGGAGAAAAAAAGTAAGTATACTTCTGTGACCAACAAAAGGAGTATGGCCAAAAAA
The DNA here is from genome assembly GCF_042186555.1 of Aquarana catesbeiana. Lineage (NCBI taxonomy): Eukaryota > Metazoa > Chordata > Amphibia > Anura > Ranidae > Aquarana > Aquarana catesbeiana. The sequence goes on from NC_133334.1 coordinate 233,425,536, forward strand.
GCTTTGGCCATACCTCTCTTTTAAGACCTATGTTTTAGATCTATATGTTATAAACCATTTAATGTTAGGTTGTGCTGGCTGGTAGGATTGAATTCTGGAAAATCATTATGTTGTCCATTGCCACCCAAGTCAAAGTACCTTATATGGTGATTCTTTGTTATCTTACTACCTAGTTAACAAATCTATGCCTAGTAAATGCACGCATTTATATTATGTACTACAAACCAGAATTTCTTTTTTGCTTGACATCCTTGTGATAAAAATGAATGAATCTAATCCGTGTCTGTCTTTCAGTGTCTCTAGCAGTATAACACACAGTTACTCTTCCCCTGGAGACTTTGCTGTGTTTGTGGAGTGTTCCACCAGTGAATGGCATGTGACAGCACAGGGAAACATTATAGTGGAAGAAGCCAGTGGCAGCCTAAGGGTCAGTGGCTGTTTCAGCCAGCATGAGTACAAAGATGGGGTCTGTGTGGCTGTGTATGGGGAGGACCTGTGGATCCAAATAGAGCTGAATACAGGTGAGAAATGAGGCCCTTTACATTCATATTCACAAACTTGGTAATCCCAGAATTGCCTGCCTGTATAAAGGTGTATGTGACATATTGGTTTTAAATTAAATTTATTTAAATTTAATAAATTTATAAATTTATCAGAAGTCATAATGGAGTGTAGAGTGTCCAGTAACTAAACCTTAGGGCTTGCACCACATTCTTTAAGCATTAATTCTAAATTGTTTTATCAAATTGTTAATGGTTAATCCTTGCCATGCAGGGATTAACATTTAACTACACAGCAAAAATATTTTAGTATTTTATTGTCACCTGCCAAAAAATATATTTATGTAGTACATTAAATGTTTTACATGTATTAATGTTTTACCCCTGGGGCTATAAATCCCTAGCAGCATATCTAGCGCAGGAGCGTACAATAGCTGAAGGAGATTGCTGTGGAGAATAGTGTTATGAATGGAGGGCATTCTGGGGCTTTATGAAGCATAGTAAAAAAAATAGAGCATAGGGATCTCACCTCTGAGAGATACTATGTAATAAGCCAGTGGGTAATATAATTTATAAGCATACATACAAACCTGAAGTGTTATTGTTGGTTGGCCAAATCCTATGGTTTCAGATTCAGTGACTTCACCGGACAAATGTAAATACTTACTGATGATTTTTCCATTATATTCCACCATTACAGGCACCAATATGAATGTCTCCCTGTTAGCAGACAATAGAACTTTGTCTGAGTCCAGTGTACAGACTGGAGACCCAGCATACAATCTGACCCTGGATATAGCATCTCAGCACCTTATTGGTCCAGGAATTCATCACCTGCAAATAGTGGCATCCAGCGATCGCACCTCTCTTACACTCAATACCAGTATCATTGTCCAACTCTTTGAAGCAGTATCTGGCTTGCAAGGGCAGCTGTCCACCACCAGACTGCAAGCAGGTAAAGAATTGCAGATAAATGTATCTGTGTCTCGTGGAGCACCAATGGAACTAAAGATTGAATTCAAAGGATCTAATGGAACCTTCAGCCACTCCAGAGAAAGCCCAACAGGACAGACACAGATATCCAATATCTCTCTCAATGTGGAAGGTATGCTCCTATTCCGAATGTCTGGTAATGTCCAAGCTTGGGCAGTAGATTCATTTTGGACATTGGGCCTCCTCAATAAAGCATCTGAAATAACCATATCTATGTTGACCAAGCTCTCAGATTTTCCCTCACATGTTTCCAGAGTAAATTAGGAAAATAAAAGAAGAAAGTGATTGGTTTCTAGGGTCAATTAAGACATTTCTTATTTCACAAGCATGCAGCAATGAGTCCATTGTGTGTTTAAAAAATGCCTAGTAGAAACCAAAATGTTGGAAATATAATTTAAAACTAAACTTAAACTAAATTTAAAAAAATAAAAATATTGTGTAGATAATAAGATTTAAAGATATAGTCACGCTGCAAGGGTTAAATGTCTATCTAATCTAGGGCAGCCTTTTTCAACCAGGGTGCCCAAGCACCCTGGGGTGCTTTGAAGTTTATTCAGGGGTGCATTGGCAAAATTGCCCAAAATTTTATACAAGCCAGTAGGTGGATCAAGCCTCCCTTTTAGTTACACAAAGCCACACATTTTTATTGTGCACCATTTCAACCTTCCAGCCACTGGCGTCCTAACAACCAGTGATGTCATCGGTGTTGATAAGAAGGGTGTTGATCGCCTGCACAGCATCCTTGTTTGACCCTCCCCTGCCCCTCTCCATCAACACTGGGGTCACAGCTGAGTGATGGAAAGAAACTGAGGAAGAGGAAAAACACTGGAATACTAGTCAGTACTCGTGTGCAAAAGTGTATTTGCTTGGAAAGAATAAATCACCTCTAATGCTGGGTGTCCCACGTGTGTCGATGATCGATGCTGCCGCATTACGTAAAACTATTACAATTGTTTTTCACATTTTAGAATGAGGTGCCTTGAGACTGTCTATAATTTTAAAGGGTGCCTTGAGATTGTCCATAATTTTAAAGGGTGCCTTGAGTGAAAAAAAGTTGAGAAACACTGGTCTAAGGGATAATAAATAAGGTGAAATACTTTATTCCTTGCTCCCACAGGCTTCCCCCTCTTCGTAAGACCAGCCCCTAAAATAATACTGAAAAAATACATAAAGGAACATCACAGAAAGTTAAATTAAGACAGATCTTGTACACACGAATAGCGAAAGCTATGTTAACAATACAAGATCTTGCATGAAGGTTGTTAAGCATGTTAGAAATAATTAAATTTTGACATGAAGCAGAAAGAAGTAATACATGCAGGAATGAGAGCTCCAATGTACTAGATTCTGCAAACCCTGTAGTGGTACAGAGATAAACTTGTTCAAAAACAGTCCAATTGAGTTTAAGTGTACAATAAAAAAAGGGGGATAATGAGAAAGAGGGAACAGAAAAAGAAAAACACAACACATAACCTCCAATATGCCTAACTCCTTGTACCCCGCAATATTGTCCAGAGAATACAGGTACACCCTCCTCTTTAGGCTTTAGTTGTCTTGTGTGTCAGGTAGAAGAGATCATTATCTAGTATTCTGATCCAAGAGGGGTGACCCAGAGAGAATGGAAGGAAGAGATAGGAACTGGTAAGAGAGGGGAAAGGGTAGGTAACTGTTGGGGAATGAGAGGGGAAAATGGGTTCCGGGATGTCTGGAAAATAGGAGCCACATAGACATCGTGTTTCTTAACAAAATCAATCAAAGGTACCATATTAATCTTAGTTCAATTCCGTCCTTTGATGGCTCTATAGTCTTCAGAAGATTGGAAGTATTCCCATGCCTGCCACATGTTATTGAATTGAGTTAGTCTGTCTAGTTTGTAGTGCATAATGGATTCCATGTCATGAATATGATCTACATGTTCTACAGTACACACTGCTTCAGAGGAGGAACCGTGGATGATCTCCAAACTCTGGGGCTCAAAACTCGTGCTGCATTTATCAAGTGTCTGGCCAAATGTTTAGGTGGAAGATTAATACCATCTGTTTCAACATGTAGTAAAAAGATTTCTGGAGAGTAAGGGAGGTTCAGGCCTGTGACTTGCCTAATCAGTGAATGGGTTTTTTCAGAAAGTTTGCAGTTGTGTGCAATAGCTGTCCAACAATATCATGTACAATGGAGGACCAGTGGCCTTGCATTGTACTTGAAGGCGCTGAGGGACCACCCATATCCCGAAAGCGTTGGACAACAGAGGCTGCTGGGGGATCAAGGAATAAGGTAAATTCACCTTATTCATCATTTACTAGGTAAAACAAGCATTTAACCCTTGCAATATGGAGTCACACTGAAAAGTTAACTTGTTATCTAGTCTGGATTTCAGCTTTAATGTGAACCTGTGTTCCCCAGACTATAGACATAAAGTATTTACATATTCTAAACAAGTGTTAAAAGAGCTGTAAAGGCAAACTCAAGCTATTTTGCTGCTGACACGCTTGTTAAGTGCTTCTGTGCGGTGGGTTGCCATTCATTTGAATGGCACCCCACCACAGTAAGTTAATGCACCTGTACCGCATCATGTGAGGACTGGCAGGCAGCCAAGATTCTCCTTCCATTTACATGGCTGAAATTTCATTTTTTTTTTAATCAGAATAAAGTTAATTAACAACTTTTAACAGTACAACAAACATTGCACATTCCAAAGTATTACTTTTATACAATACCTTTACAGAATACAAAATAGAATAATGTTCTTGTACATAGCTAAAGTGGGTTTATAAAACAGATTGAACCTGAGATTTAGGAAGACATTCTCATCACATCTCTTCCCCAGTACTTTAAATTAAGCTCACTCCAAGGATGAGGACACACTGAGCGGTTGAGTTCCTATGTTAAGTCAATATCCTATCAAGAATTAGGTCTAATGGAACCAAGCCAGGGGTAGCTAGCCAGCATCCCCAGATCTTATTGAACCGGGTCGGGCTGCCTCTATGCTGATATATCAAGCACTCATATCTCAAAGTTAATCCCATATTGGCTAACCACTTCTCTAAAGTTGGAGAGGTTTGAGAGATCCAATGTTGCAAGATCAGCTTTCGAGCTTGAAACAGCTCTCTGGACACTGCCTCCCTGACATATTTGTCTGTTATAACCTCATCCAGTATACCCAATAAGCACGGTTTAGGGTCAAGAGAGACGGATACTTGAAAATCATTGTTGATGGTGTTTACTATGACAGTCCAAAAGCGGTGCAACTTTGGGCACCGCCAAAGGAGATTGAGATTTAATTTTGATGTGAAATTTGAGGATTCACTTGGCCACAATGCCTACAGCAGGCAACAAACAATCACATCAGCTTATTGGAAAACTTTTAGCGCTCAATTCATGTACTTTACTTCAGGAAAATAGACAAGTGTGATAGGCACTAAAGTCTAACTTTAGCTTAAAATATATTTTATACAATTTTGATACCGTGTGAAAGTGTTAAAACTGCTGTCAAGTTCTTATTGTTTGTGTCGCTGCTGAGAAGACTTGCCATCTCCTCTCGTAAGTTTCATAGGTGTCAGCCAGAAAAGTAAGTAAGGAGAATTCTCCCCAAGGAGCACTGCAAAAAAAAAACAAAAACACTTCAGTAGTGTTCAAAAGAGTTAGAAATGGTCATAGTTTGATTACTTTTTATGTCTTCTTTGGGGGATTTCTGTTTCCTTTTTGTCCAGGTGACGGGTGCCAGACAGATTAAAACCTGACAGAAGTTCTATTTTTTGTTGTTTTGTCTAAAACAAAAAAAAAATGTTTTGACGTCAGTTGAGCCTTGGTAGTTTATTCATGTTCTGAGTAGAGATCTGCACGACAGAATTTTGTTTTAATTAGTTAATAATTTTATTTCATCATAATCTTTATGTCAAAATTATTTGTTTTCGGAACTCATTTTGTAAATTCGGATTTGTTTTGTATATTTGGATCCCTTCGTTATGTTCTGATTCGAAGATTCTGATGGATCCACCTCTATCATCCCAAACACTATGAGTAGAAAGCATCTTATTTCACTTGTATAGCTTACTGTAACTATTTATTGCAGTATGTTTCCATTTGTATGTATTATGTAGGGCATTTTTTTATAATTCACGCTGCACTCACTAGAATAAAAACAAATAGATCCGAATCAATTCAAATCTTTCCTTATGTCAGTACATTATTTTAGATGCCTCAAACATCAATAAAAGGCCCAAACGATTGGATCAGAATAAATTGAAATGGAAACAAATTAATTTGTTGTTTTCGTTAGAATTTATCTTGAATTAATTCAAATTCGTTACTATTGTAAACCAGAGATTCAGATACATCCAAAGCTCTGAATAATGAAAATTTTTATAACGAAATGAATTACACATGTCTACTCCTGAGTGCATGTATTTGTGTTCTATCATAAAGACACTGCAAAAGGCTAACCTATACACCACTATTTTTACTACATTATTTAGAGAATGAGTGCATGGTTATCTTATGTATTGCTTATAATTACAGGTACATATACGGTTACAATCATAGCTGAAAATGTAGTTTCTAATGAAAGTTTGGAGATTGGACACATTACCGTGATAACCAACTCTACTCTACATGAAGGTAATAAGAACATTCAAAACGGTATCTTAGATTAATGTCTGCTAGGCAAAAGTTAGTTATACTTACATAACTATGTATATTTTTAAGTATGAATCCAATCTCTATTGTATAGAAACTGCTTGCAGCCACACTTATGAGAGACGAGAGCCAGGAGGTTTTATTGAAGAATGCACATAACAGCGAGCAAAAGGCAACAAAGGCACTTTTGATCGACGTTGTGTGTATTCTTTAGCATACCTCCCAACTTTTTGAGATGGGAATGAGGGACACCTATCAGCAAAAGTATGTAGACATAGGACACACCCCTTGCCACGTCCCCTTAAAGGAGAATTGTACAAAAAATAAAAGATTGGTTCAACCCACAAGTGCTTTTTCTACCACTATTATTCCTTTATATTGGCTTTTAGAATTTACAAATGCAGCAATTTAGAAATCAGATGAAAGCTTTAGCACTGGAAAACACTTTTTGATAGATAAAAAGTGCATTTTATATACAACTATATAGATCAGACCAAAATGAGGGACAAATGAGGAGGAATGAGGGACAGAGGGACATTGTTCCAAAGCAGGGACAGTCCCTCAAAATGAGGGACAGTTGGGAGCTATGCTTTAGTATAACCTCTTGGCTCTCATCTCCGCTTTTGGACTCCATCAGTGCATATGTGTTATGAATTTATTTGGAACAAATGTAATATTTATCATTTTTGTTTTTCAGGGACACAAGACAGACATAGAGAAAAAGAGATCAAGGTCAGCAGTTTCATCTACTACCCATCCTCATCTTACATTATAAAAAATATGTTTTTTGGTGTTGGGTAGAGCTGGGAAGGCTTAGAACCTTTAGTCAGATTTGTATCTACGGTATTTATACACTTGTTGGGGGCATTTGCTTTTACCTGCTATCCACACAGAAAATTAGGTGAAAAATAATCAGAGGCACAGGCAGCAATACAACCTGACAGGGCTTCTAATACTTCCCTGTACTAGTAAATATGTTCTTTTATTGCTGTCTGAATCCCTCTTGGAGAGATGTTCCCTACAGTTTGGTGACCACAATTGCTATTCAGCAGCTCATGGTTCCTACAACTGACATTGTCATTCAGAACCGGGCATTAGATGTGAAGTCTACTTACATATACTCCAAAAATCCCATGGACCAGTAAAAGAGATATTAAACTCAAAACCAAAAATTTTATATATTGCAGTTGACCAATCACTAGATGTGGTGGCTGCATTTGTTTTCCTTTTTAAGGCTTTTTCCCTCTGTTTTTAGCTGGTGATCCAGCCAGTAACACACCTCCTGTATTAGACTGCCTACACTCTGGATGAAGAACAGGAAGTACCTTTGGACAGCAGAATTTTCAGTTTGTGGTGGTGGTGGTGTGGGGGAGGGTGGGGGGGGGCTGGGACTAGATGTATAGAATTAGATACACTAACAAAGTAAAGCCCAACTCTAGCTAACACTTTATAAGCAGTTTGTCTCGACCCCAAAACTGCTACATTTGCAGGACAGCTTGTTCTGATGAAAAAACAACAGATATACAGGCAGGATCACTAGGTGAAACTAAAAGAATAAAAGCCTAAAAAAGAAAACGAATTCCGCCATAACACCTAAGAATTGATAAGCTGCTATATAAAAAAAATAAATGTTTGCTTTCGGGTTTAACCACTTGCTTACCGGGCACTTAAACCCCCCTCCTATCCAGACCAATTTTCAGCTTTCAGCGCTGACGCACTTTGAATGACAATTGCGCGGTCATGCAACACTGTACCCAAATGAAATTTTTATCATTTTTTCCCCACAAATAGAGCTTTCTTTTGGTGGCATTTGATCACCTCTGCGGTTTTTATTTTTTGTTAAAAAAATTTAAAAAGACCGAATTTTTTTTTTTTTAAATTATTTTTTTTTATATTTTGTTATAAAATTTTTTAAAAGGGTAATTTTTCTCCTTCATTGATGTACGCTGATGAGGCGGCACCAATGGGCACTGATAGGTGGCAGTGATGGGCACTGATGGGTGGCAGTGATGGGCACTGATTGGTGGCAATAATGGGCACTGATCTTGTACACTGCTAGGTGGCACTGATTGGCACCACTGGTGGGCATTGTTAGGTGGCAATGGTGGGCATTGATAGGTGGCTCTTGTAGGCATTGATAGGTGGCACTTATGGGCATTGATACATGGCACTGGTGGGCACTGTGGGCACTGTGATGTGGCAATGTCAGGTTGCACTGTCAGTGGGTACTGTTGGCACAATTGTGGCACAATTGAGGAATTATTGCCTCCTCCTCTTCGGGACCGATGTCCCTTGCTGCTGAGCCGGTGATCGGCTTTTTTTTCTCCTCGCGCTGAGAAAAAAAAAACGATCACAGAGCTTTTGTTTTGATCATGTGATCAGCTGTCATTGGCTGACAGCTGATCACATGGTAAGGGGCCGGGACCGGCCCCTTACACAGATCGGTGATCACCCGAGTCTCAGTGACTCGGTGATCACAGCGCGCTCCACGCGCGCCCTGCAGGGCACGTGCACAGGGGAGGCCGTCATATGACGGCCTCCCGGGAATTCAGGTCCGCGCTGTAGCCGTCATTCGGCTATAGCGCGGATGCCAAGCGGTTAATACTACTTGAGGCTGGGTTCACAACATCGCCACATGCAGCTCCCTGCAGGGGTCCGGTGCATCCTGGTTCAGCGTTTCAGGTCCATTTTCAGGATGAATTTTTGGCTGAATTCGGACCTGAAATGGACCAAAAGACACACAGGGCTCCTGTGCAAATTTGCACCAGAGCCGCAGCAGAAATATGTGAACTGGCTCCATAGAGAGCCGGTCAAAATCTCCTGCTATTGCGATTTGGATGCCGAGATCCCGCATCCAATTCGCAATGGTGTGAACCCAGTCTTACTGGATAGATTATTCTCGGTGACAATCAGAAATCTACAGTAGAATCTCAGTGATCCTGAATGCACAAGTGGGGGAGGTTTGTTCCACCTAATTAAACCTATACAAGTTTCCTAATGAGAAGATCTGTCTGGCAGTTCACTAGACCATCAGGGTGGGGAGCAAATACCGGAACCGATCCCCTGTGTCTCCCCCTTCATCGCAACTATTTTCTCCTCCTCTCTCTCCCCACTTGGTTCCAGTAACTGTATCCCCCTGCTATTATGTTCACCCCCTTCCACAATCAGACCCTCCCTTTCTGCAGCTCCAATCCCCCCGTGCACCCCTCTTACAACACTGCTGGGTGTCAGGATAGAGAGGGGGGGCAGTAAACATGTCATATTAATTTGCCCCTTCATTTCTTGAATAAACACAGTAAACAATGGGTACCAATTGTCCCTGTGTTCATTTATAACTGAAGCATAGTAAACTGTGTTCACTATGATTCAGTCTGTGAATGAACAAGGAGCTTCTGTACAAAACACTTCCTGTTCATTCATTCTGCTGTGCAGCTGAGACTGCAGAAAAAGGGACTGAGGAATCTATGTATTCAATCTCTTGGTTGGCCATGTGAATGGGTGGTTTGTTCATGCAGCTAGAGCCACCTGTTACTTTATGAGGACTCAGCCGCTGTACAAACACAGCCACAGGTCCTAATTTGACAGGTATGCAGGTTCGGGTAAGCAGCCCAAATACACACAGTCTGTGTTTGGTGCTGTACACCAGCACCCACATGCTTGGGGGGGGGGGGGGGGTGACTGTCAGGTAGGCTGTTCGGGGCCTTAAGATTTCTAACAGCATCCCTGGACATGCATATTTTATATGAAATGCTTTTGTTTAGTTAATTGGGTTTACGTGGCAAATAAGTGGTGGGGTTTACACCTGTGCTTATTAGGAAAACATTTAATGGTGAAAAAGAACTGCTTTGGTAGCTCAGAGGGCAGAAGACAGCAACCTAACTGCCCCATCCAGGACAACTAGGTTGCTTAAAAATCACCACTCACTGGTGGTACCAACTCTTGGGTGTCAAACAGCCTGAAACCCACTAACATCTGGTGCCCAGAGCTTTGGGAGAAGTTCCCCATGGTGCCATGCTTGCCAGTCCTCCAGACATAGGTTTATCAGCCTCTATAAATGGTTTGTCTGTTGTGGTATTATCTTGGGGTGCACATTGAGTACTGCTTTTTTTCTGCTATAAGTAAAGATAAACAACAGATCCTGTAACAACCAAAGATCCTACTTCTCCTTAAATCTGGGAATAGCCATATAGTAGCAATTCTAGTAGAGCTCAAATCCTAAAGTCTAGGACAGTAGTTCTCAACTCCTGTCCTCGGGACCCACCAACAGGCCAGGTTTGCAAGATAACTGAAATACATCACAGGTGATATCATTTGCTGCTCAGTGATTGCAGTATTCTAGTCTGCATCTGCCCAAGGTAATACTTAAATTCTGGCCTGTTAGTGGGTCCTGAGGACCAGGGTTGAGAACCACTGGTCTAGGAGGACCATAGGCCTTGAAAACTAAGGCAAGCTGCACAATCCTACACATATATCAGAGTGCTGCTACTATGATGCTTCTCACAATCTCTTACAGGAATTCATTAAAAAGAATTGGGCAATGCAGATAGAGCCCCGCAGACATGTCAACCCATTTTCCAATATTAGTTTGCAAGTATGGAGCAACATTACTGATAATATCACCTGGTCATGTGGTAAGTGGGTAGTAATATAACTTCTCAGAGTATTCGTTTTTAAACTACTAAATGGGTCAAAATACTTGACAAGGATCCTAGACTGACTCCATTTCTTTGTACCTGCAGGATCTTGCTGGTCGGGATGGTTTGCATGTTTAAAACAGAATATAATTGACCCCACCTCAAATAAGATTGTGATTCCTGCTGCCTGCCTGCCACCCCCTAATGCCGCATTCACTGTCCAAGCTTCTGCAGTTCTCAGTGATGGGGAGACGGTGCAGGATGAACAATGCTTCTATGTGACCGCCAAGAGCCAACTTCGACCCACAATCAGGTCAGCATACAAAACTACTGTTGTGTCCTGCATGTTTGTTATGAATGTATTTTTACCTTCAATACTTTTTTTTTCAGTACTTTATTTTCGTCACAAGGTAACAATACAGAGAACACATAGCATATACATCAGAGATAGCGTCATGTCCATACAAGGGTTCAGCAATAAGGAACAATGTTACCACATATGCATAGTGTGCTTCAACCCAATGTCCCTTAAAGGCATAGAACAGATAGTACATGTGAAGCATAAGGCGTGCACCCCAAAGCTCAAACAAATGTGCGTGTGCGTGATTGTGTATATATACTGACAGTGTCAGTAGGGCAGAAATTGGTGTCAGTAGGGCAGTGGACGATGTCAGTAGTTTTTATTTTTATTATTTGTTGTTTTTTTTCAAATAAATTAGTTTATTTATTTTTTTACAATTTTTATTTAGAAGCTCCATTAAGGGGGCTTTGGTGAAATATCAGGGGTCCATCTGTGCGGTGTGATTAGGGTGTGGCACACCCTGTGTGCACGCCTATGATGTAAAGTAACATCAGTGGACTATGTGGGCAGTTATCTCTGTACCCTGTGTTTTTCTAATTAAATTTAACTGCTTCAGCCCTGGAAGATTTTACTCCCTTCCTGACCAGAGCACTTTTTGCGATTCGGCACTGCGTCGGTTTAACTGACAATTGCGCGGTCGTGCGATGTTGCACCCAAACAAAATTGATGTAATTTTTTTCCCACAAATAGAGCTTTCTTTTGGTGGTATTTGATCACCTCTGCGGTTTTTATTTTTTGTGCTATAAACAAAAAAAGAGCGACAATTTTGAAAAAACGCCCCTAGTGGCCACAGGGCGAAGCGACGTAAGGTAACCGGCAAGTGGTTAAGTATGAAGAAGAAAATAAATAAGTCAGAACGGAAAGAAAAAAAAAAATTGAAAAAAGAAAATAAATTGGGGTGTGGGGGGGGGGGGTACGGCAAACCAGTAAGGCAACTTCCAATTGCCACAGGATGTCAATTTAAAGCGGAATTCCACACAAAAATTGAACTTCCGCTTTTCGGAACCCTCCCCCCCTCCGGTGTCACATTTGGCACCTTTCAGGGGGGTGCAGATACCTGTCTAAGACAGGTATTTGCACCCACTTCCGGCATAGACTCCCATGGGAGTCTATGCCTCTTCCTGTCCCTCCGCGCTGTCTCCTGGGAAACACACAGCTCCCAGGAGATAGCGGGGACCAGTTACGATGCGCAACGCGACTCGCGCATGCGCAGTAGGGAACCGGGAAGTGAAGCCGCAACGCTTCACTTCCTGATTCCCTCACCTAGGATGGTGGCAGCAACTGCCGAGAACCGAGCGGGTTCTCGGCGTCGCCTGCCGACATCGCTGGACCCTGGGACAGGTAAGTGGCCATTTATTAAAAGTCAGCAGCTGCAGTTTTTGTAGCTGCTGGCTTTTAATATTTTTTTTTTTTGGCGGTTTAGGTGGACTCCCTCTTTAACCCAACAGGTATGAATACTCAGCAGAGAAAGTGAAGTCATGCCAGTAGAACCACTTTTTGAGGAATTTTTCTCGAAGGCCTCTCTCCATGGCCACCAGATCCTCCATTTTGTTAATTTCAGTAACCTTTTCCAACCAAACGGAGATCAAAGGTGGTTGTGTCTTTTTAAAGAAAAGGGGGATACAATTTTTTACCTTCAAGAACAATTGTGTTTGTAAAAAAGATGTCTATTTTTTTAGTGGTTAGCTCTACAGCAGTTATAACGGACAATGGGGGTTATTTACGAAAGGCAAATCCATTTTGCACTGCAAGTGCACTTGGAAGTGCAGTCACTCTAAATCTAAGTGGTAGATCTGAAATGAGTGGAAGCTCTGCTGATTTTATCATCCAGTCATGTGCAAGCTAAAATGCTGTTTTTTATTTTCCTTGCATGTCCCCCTTGGATCTACAGCAACATTACTTCCAAGTGCACTTGCAGTGCAAATTGGAGTTGCCTTTAGTAAATAACCCACATTGCATAAGAAACCTTAGGTAGAGATGTGACAGACATTCAGATGTTTCCAATTTCTTATTGCCAAACAAAAACTACGATACAACTGAGTATTATTTTTCTATTCCCTAATTTATGTATTTAATACAGTTGGGGGTTATTTACGAAAGGCAAATCCACTTTGCACTACAAGTGCAAACTACAAGTGCAAAGTGCACTTGAAATTGCACTGAAAGTGCACTTGGAAGTGCAGTCGCTGTAGATCCGAGGGGGACATGCAAGGAAGATAAAAAACAGCATTTTAGCTTGCACATGACTGGATAATAAAATGCTAATGCATTTCAGCCAAAGCCTTCCTTATGGCATAAACTGACGACATTATGATAGCTTTTGCATTTAGAATCATTTTTTTCAAATAGTCAAAAATGAAAAACACCTGTAAACGAAATGCTGCTAAACCTGAGTAACCGCGTTTACACGCATTTACAAGCTGCTACAGGCATTTGGCATTTCAAATGCCTCTGAACATACGTCCTGAATGTATTTTTTTTGCGTTTTTTGCTTCTAAACTCAACTGCCTAGAAACGACTATAAACGACCCTGTGTACATGTACTGATAAGATAACATAGAGGAGAGTTCAGGGGCAGCTGAAAAAAAATGCCCAACTGCTCCTAAACGGCCGTTTACACCAGATCACCTTTAGCAGTGCTGAGTGGCGTATCTCAACTTTCTTACTTATTAGGAGCCAATTCAGCCCCCAGCCATCCAGGTTAGGCTCAGGGGCTAACAAAGGGCTTCTTGCCATTGGCCACCTGCAACCTCAGCTTGCAAAAGGGATAACCGCCAGCTGTGACAAATAAATTGGTTCGCAGTAAACTTCAATTACGTAAACCAATAGTAAATATTGCAGCCAGGATTTAACTACGACAGTATCCAAAAAAGAACACAACACAAAGCCCAAGTCTATTTTTTTTTTTTGTCGTCTTTATTTTAGTTAGTTCTTTTTTTTTTTTTTTAAATCATAACAACACAGTACAGCAACAAAGTACAGCAAAAAAGGGAGGGAGGTTTGGGATTTGTTCCCTCGTGAGAATTGTACAGACTGAGGGACCAGTAATTCATGTGATTTGACGTGATGCACAAGTTTCTTCTGTTTTACTTTTCCCCACCAATAATCTGCCACCAAATTTATACCCCCTCACCAACCCACCCCTTAGCCATTGCTTAACCCTTTTGACGCCAATATACTGTCCCGAAGGAACCGTCTCCAGTCATGTTTATAACACAGGGCATTGCTTGAGGCCTTATTCATTGATATACCTCCTTTAGACCTCAGTCTGTCCGAATAGTATGGTAACCTGCTGAATAAGCACCCTCCACAGACAGCAATAAGACACACGCTAATCCGACTTAGTTTTACTTCCTAAAATACAGTACATGTGATGTTTACTGGTCATTTGAAGTGTAAAGAGACACTTATTTTCCCATCCTTATGCTATGAAGGCTAGCAGCTTACTGAGGGAACGTGAAAAAGAAGGGAGCAGTCTATCTAAAGGCCTAAACTAACTAAAGGCCCAATTAGACAGAGAAACCAGGTTATACCACAGAAATGCAATCAGCATGTGGGCTAGTTGGGGGCATCATACAGTGTTGAGGTGTGTGGTTTTGGACGCTAAAACGCTGTCTGTATTTTAGCATCTGGCAATAAAAGACTGTACTGAGGGTGAAGTTATTCCACCCACAGTACAAGTAAAGTCCCGGTCTGGGAGAGAGAGCAGTATAGGAGCAAGTAGGTAAGTGATTAATCAGGGGAGGAGGACTGAGAGAGTCAACATTTTCACTGCCATGACCACCATATATGGGGGGGGGGGGGGGTAGGAGGGTTAACATGTTCACTGCCATACCCAACAATACAGGAACGGAAGGATTGGGGAGGTAACACTTTCATTGCCATGACCACCTATATGGGGGGGGGGGGGGAGATGGAGTGGGCTAACTTTCACCGCAATGAAGGAAAGGTCGATGGGATGTTAATTTTCTTAGCCATGACTACAAATGCAGGGGGGTGGAGGTTACATTTTAATGCCACTGACCACCAATGTAGGGGAAGGTTTAACAGTACCGACGCCAGTGCTGGGGGTTATTTTTGCGTCCACTGACACCAGTGTTGAGGGTTATTATTGCATCCATTGACATCAATGTTAAGGGTTATTATTGCTCTCACTGACCCCAACTCTGCGGGTTATTATTGCATCCACTGACACCAGTGTTGGGGGTCATTGAACTCCAACATCTTCACTGTGCATTGCGATACGCTGCAAAAAAGCAGGAAAGAAATTTTTGGGTTATTGAGGTGTAAAATTGCTCTACTATTGTGCAGCCCTCTAGAAGTGCCGAGGGGCGCACTTGAGGCCCTCTGTACTTTTTAAGTTGACCACCACTGTATTAATAAGTACATAATGTAATTCTAAATATGTACTTATCTTATTCAAAGTACATACGGCGCATGCCCCCTCTCCAGACATCCATGAGGCATTTTGACAACTGTCATCCTCATATGCAGCTGAGAATGCCACAGCTATTATCCATACTCTGAGCTGGCTCCCTGTCATCCTCGGTCTCTGTTTGCTCAGTGATGCCAAAACCCTCACACTGATCACAGCAGCTTGGTTTCAGGTGTTCCCTATCGATGCTGTTTCATGCTAACTTCATTGTAAGTGTGATGCTTTTTTTAATAAAGTGATT
Organism: Aquarana catesbeiana; assembly: GCF_042186555.1. Taxonomy (NCBI): domain Eukaryota; kingdom Metazoa; phylum Chordata; class Amphibia; order Anura; family Ranidae; genus Aquarana; species Aquarana catesbeiana. The sequence continues at coordinate 233,441,332 of NC_133334.1, forward strand.
TTTATTTGATACTGATCTCAGCACCATGCTGTTTGTTTTCTTAACTGTCTAAATTTCTCTCTTGTTTGCACTTCTTTCATAAAATCATTTTGCAGGGCTTATATATTTACAAATGATTTTCTTGTTTCAGCTGTCTGAGTAACTGCAAGAATATTAACCTTTCTGAGGACATGGTGCTCTATGCTTCCTGTGAAAACTGCAATGCAGTTACATATACCTGGTACATTCAGAATAACTTCAATAAGGTTAGTTTTCAGTTGTTAGCATTAGAGTGGTAACAGATGCTGGTCTTAATTTTATCATGTAAATAACAAGGTACATGTTATCAATCCCCCTATTAACCAGTGAAATATCATTGTTTATTGTTCCAACCAACAAGCCTGCCAGTGGATTTACTATTTTTTTTACTTCTGAAAGTCCCCTCAAAGTCCACCGGTGGCACTGGAATCTTCCGGGTGCCAGTCTTCGGCTGCCTTGATTGGCACAGGATGACCTCGCTCTCACGTATGTGCAGGAGTGCTGTCATCCCAGCACACAGGCAGTGTGCTGAAATCTAAACTGTGTTTTGCCTGTAGAAGCAGCTCAATATTATCCTATGTGCCCATGCACATTAGGACAATTAGAGTCATATTTTGATCTCTGTGATTAGAAGCAAGAAAAAAAAAACCCTTCTGATTGCATTTATGATTGCAGCTTTCTGCCACAAAAAACACTAAACTCTCCTAAATTCGTCTAAACTGTGTACAAAAATGCTCTATATGAGCGTATTATTTTTAAGCGTGTGCATGGAGCCTCAAAGCTAGTGTATTTTATTGCAGAAGGGATATTGCATGTCTCTTCTGTTATAAAGACCCTCCCTGTCTGTTCTCCATTTTTTTAAACTTTAATTTCGCTTTAACTATAGCGGATGCTACAGAGAAAAATTGCATTGCTTGCCCATCCCTTTCTGTCCTCTCCACCATTCACATAACTTTTATTACTATTATCACTCATCATGTTCTGTGAATGGGGGGAGAAGTAGTTGATTAATAGGATTCCACTAAAGCTGTCCATAGATGGTTCAAATCTCAGCAGGTTCAGAAGGGACCGGCTGAGATTCGATCCATCGATGGGGACTTTGCGTACTCAAGTGGATCCATCGTGCGACTTGGGTACAACCAGCATATCAGATTTTTACATGTGATTATTGCCAGCTACAGCCACTGGCAATAATCACTGTATTCTCCTGGCAGGGACGGCTCCCCCACCCCCCAGCCGGAGAACACAATAGCTCCACCGGAGGGATTCCACCATCAACACTGACAGTGTTGCCGGAGGAATCAAATGATTTTCTTCCCCTGCAATGGGAAAATCACATCATCTATGGCCTGCCTTACCATTCACAGAATGTAAAGTATTGCGGGAGTGTAGTAATAGGAATTGACAGTGCTGAAAGACAGCTACTCAGGGCAGTATCCGATGGCTGTGAGGAAATACTACAAGGATGATTTTTAGCAGAAGCAGCTGCCTGCAGGTAATGGGATAACACCAATATACTTAATTTGTTGGTATGGTGTTAGATCCCCAAAAGAAAGAAATAAAATACTAAACTTTTAACCTTTTTTCCAAAAAGAAAAGAAAGTGATGCTGTAATTATGGTATAAGAAATGTTAGCTGGAGTTAGATTTCAATTTATTTACCTATTACTTACAGGGTGACAGCGCTGATGTGTAATTTTACTGTACAACAAACAGTTTTGTCAACCCATTATAGGAAGTGGAAAAGTAAAGGATCTAATGGCAGGATCAACAAGTAATAAAACTATATCACGGGGCGACTGCCTCTGCAAACTGCTGTGCTAATGCTAGTGACTGATTGCATCATATGTAATTTTTTCCATAAAGTTTTTATTGAAGTTTTATATAGTACAACAGAATGGGAAACATCTTCCAAAGTATTATAACAGAGAATAGAAATATACATTCTGTTGCAAACATCCATTGCAAAGTTGTTATAGAGAGAACCTCAAGAGGCTATAAACCAAAAATGAGACATAGAGAATTGGCAGACTTTTGCCATGTAACTTAGCATCACTACTGTTTGTATGTTGATCTGTCATAGTGAATATTTCTACAACCATGGGAGTGTGAAGGTGGGCTGTCAGTATTGGGGTGAAAGGATAAAAAGAGTGGACCTCCCTGCAGCACTAATTAGTAGCCATAAGCATGGTCTCAGGGAAGAAGAAGGGAGGGATTAAAACAGGAAGAGAAAAAAGGGTGAGGGGGTGAAAAGTAGGGTATGTAGGGTTATGGAAAGAAGGTAGGGAGAAGAAAGCAGAGACTAGAGTGGAAGAGAACACAAGCTAGCGATTACAGTAAAGCTAAAGAATGAGAATAGAGAGAAAAATAAAATATTCATCTAGCCTATCCCTCAACTCCCCCCATCCTCTATCATCTCTGAGGCATGCCCTCACATCATATATGTAATTTTTTATTGTGCCCATAGCTCTACTTTAAAGCCTAGTACACATGGACCGAATGTCAGGCGACATTGGCCGGTTCAGTAGAAACCAGACGATATTTGGCCCGTGTGTACAGCAGCCGGGCCGCCAGAAGCCGGCCGACGGGTCATGAACAAAAAACGTCTGCCGACCTGCTCCCGATCAGCACTCTCAGCCTTTGGCTGAGAGCGCTGACCATAGTGTGCTGGCGGGGGGGTTGTCCCCTTGTCAGAACACAATAGGACAGCAAGGTAGATCGCTGTACTAACATCTGATTGTGTTAGAGCAGTGGTCTCCAAACTGCGGCCCTTTTGCTTGCCCTTATCTGGCCCTTGAGAAATTCTTTTTGCCACTGACACCAACAATGGGGCTCCATTCCTTCCACTGACATCCACAATGGGGGCACCATTCCTTCCACTGACACCAACAATGGGGGCACCATTCCTTCCACTGACACCAACAATGGGGGCACCATTCCTTCCACTGAAACCAACAATGGGGGCACCATTCCTTCCACTGACACCAACAATGGGAGCGCCATTCCTTCCACTGACACCAACAATGGGGCACCATTCCTTCCACTAACACCAACAATGGGGACACCATTCCTTCCACTGACACAAACAATGGGGGCACCATTCCTTCCACTGACACCAACAATGGGGCACTATTCCTTCCACTAACATCAACAATGGGGACACCATTCCTTCCACTGACACCAACAATGGGGGCACCATTCCTTCCACTGACACCAACAATGGGAGAACTATTCCCCCCCCCCCACTGACACCCTAATACCAAAGATCAAGTATTGTTTACTCCCACTGGACTCAGTCCGGCCCCCCTAAAGTCTGAAGGACCGTAAACTGGCCCTTTCTTTAGAAAGTTTGGAGACCCCTGTGTTAGAGGACAATGTAAATGTATCATTTGTCTCTCTTAGATAAAATCCCCTTCCCGCTGAGTGTACGCAGATGTGCGGCCTCGGCTTTCGGGGGTTATACCGGGATGATGCCCGCAGCTGCAGGCATCATCCCATTACTGTTTTTTAGAGCTGGCAATCGGCTTTCCAGGGATAACAGCCGATGCAGCTAAAAGCCGCTTGGTTGTTATACCGGAGGAGCGAGAGGGGACGTCCACCCCTCCCGCCGGTCTTCCCGGGCCTCCCATTTCACCGGGAGGCCCGATCAACAATTCGCCGCCTCCGGCGGCTAGGGACAGACTGGAACAAAGCCGTAAGCAGCTTCGTTCCAGTCTCCTAATTGTAAACATGGAAACAACGTCATGATGTCACTTCCCGTTTACTCGGCTGCCAATGGCGCCAGTTTTAAAAAAATATACAGTATTCAGAATCGCCAAAAGCAGCAATGTCTTTTAGACCCCCGATCCCTCCATAAATAGCACCTGTCATCACCTATTACTGTCACAAGGGATGTTTACATTCCTTGTGACAGCAATAAAAGTGATCAAAAATTTTATTTATTTTTTTTTAAACACAATTTATTAATATAAAAATAAATAAGAATTTTTTTTTTAATGCGCCCCCGTCGCCGTGAGCTTGCGCAGCAAAGAAAACGCATACGGAAGTCGCGCCCGCATATGTAAACGGTGTTCAAATCACACATGTGAGGTATCGTCCCGATCGTCAGAGTGAGAGCAATAATTCTAGCACTAGAACTGCTCTGTAACTCTAACCTGGTAACCGTAAAAAAAATTTAAAGCGCCGCCTATGGAGATTTTAAGGTAACGTAGTTTGTCGCCATTCCACGAGTGCGTGCAATTATAAAGCATGACATATTTGGTATCTATTTACTCGGCGTAACATCTTCTTTCACATTATACAAAAAATTGGGCTATCTTTACTGTTTGTTTTTTTTTAATTCATGAAAGTGTCCCTTTTCCCAAAAAGTTGCGTTTAAAACACCACTGCACAAATACCGTGTGACATATCGTGTGATATCATCGCCATTTTATTCTCTAGATTCTCTGCTACAAAATATATATATATAATGTTTGGGGGCTCTAAGTAATTTTCTAGCAAAAAATATGTATTTTAACTTGTAAACACCAGATGTCAAAAATAGGCTTAGTCATGAAAGGGTTAATGTAGTTTTTACTAAAATAATAATGAGGTGTGTGCCTTTTGCTATAGATTTAAATAATGCTTTGATAACTTAATTGATGCAATTGCACGTTGACTGTAGTATTCAAACTTCATATATTTTTCAGCACAGCTCAAACAATCCTTTTGTTTTGCAGTCTGTGTCCCTTCCTCCTGTGTGCAGCCTGCGTGATTTTAGGCCGAGCTCTCTGGTTTTGTTACAAAGTGACACATCCACACTTGTATTAAACAGCACCTTTCTACAGAGCCAATCACATGGGGCTTTCAGAATAAAGCTGATAGGTAAGTTGTTGTTTTTGAAAAGTTTTCTATATATTAAAGCCTAATGCCGCGTACACATGGGCGGACTTTTCGACCGACTGGTCCGACAAACTTTCCAGCGGACTTTTGATGGACTTTTGACACACTTTTGACGGACTTTCTAACGAACGGACTTGCCTACACAAGATCACACTAAAGTCCAACGGATTCGTACGTGATGACGTACACTGGACTAAAATAAGGACGTTGATAGCCAGTAGCCAATAGCTGACCTAGCGTCGGTTTTTGTCCGTCGGACTAGCATACAGACGAGCGGATTTCTGGGTCCGGCGTAGTTACGACGTAAAGATTTGAAGCCTGTTCCAAATCTAAAGTCTGTCAGATTTGCGACTGGAAAAGTCTGCTGAAGGTCCGGTGAAGCCCACACACGATCGGATTGTCCGCCGGATTTGGTCCGTCGGTGTCCGTCAGACCAGTCCGGTCGAAAAGTCTGACTGTGTGTATGCCCCATTAGTTTAGTAAAAAAAAATTCTAAATCAGCACGTAGGACCATACTTATACTGAACGAGAAGTATCCCTTATGCTAAGCGGCTGGATCTATCAGGTACTCATCAGGTACTCATCAACAGTGCGACTGTGCCCTTCCTTTCTGCACCCCTCTTGCAATCATAGAATCTGTTTTATCGCTTCTAGAAATGAAAATCACGCTATGAATGGAGGACAGCTGAATGAATGAAAGGTCCCCCTACTTCAGGTTGGGTTTCTGCTTAAATCCTTAAGCTCCCTCATTATGAACTTTAGTGCCAACTTTAACTTCTGTGGAGGTTTATTTCCTGTGACTCCTGGTGGCATCACTGCCCAAACACCATGTAAATATGGTGAATTATGTAACTTAGAGTACCCATGATCTTCGATAGTAGAGCCAGGCACAATGATTCATAAACTATGGTTCCTTACCAGCTTCATTTTTCATAGAGATGTTTCTTCAACTAGGCCCTTTGGCATGTAAATGTATGTACTTGGTTAACTTTATAGGAGGTCATTACAAACTCTTGGGCTTATTGTCAAAATTTCTGACGCACTAATTGGGATTTTAAAAATTTACAGTTAAAGAAGCTTTATTTCAACTTTTTAAACCTTCTTCTTTAGAATAAGTGTTTTCCCATTTATCTGTATCACCTGCAGCTAAATCCAGCAGGCATACTTGTCATTTTTTTAATGAAAGTTTGGGGTTATAGTGTAATTTTTTCCTATCCTCAAAGAATATCTAAACCTAAGAACCAGATTTTTGAGATTTTTCAGGCTCTTTTCCTTTATTTTCACCTAGTGATCCTACCAGCAACATACTTCCTGTGCTAAGGTGACCACGCTTATTATGTGTACTGAATCTATGGAGAATCCGCATTGTTACCACAGGACAGGTCTACAAACTCCTTTCCCTCTCCTCTTCTTTTCAATCTCCTTGATTATGCTTTGCTCTCTTAACATGTTTTATTCTGTTAATACTAATACAGTATTGCTGCTATCTGTAAGGTATGTGATTTACTGTAGTGACATGTTCATAAGTAAAACACATTTTAAAATGAAACATCTGATTTTTCTAGCCAGATCAACCCATGAATATGGTGAAGAAGTGACAGTGGTCAGCACCTTGCCTCCACCAGAGGTGCCAAGCTGCAGTGTCTATCCAGAAGAAGGTTCTGTACTGACCAGTTTCCGGATCTCCTGCCTTCCTCCTTGTGCTCAAACTGAGTCTTGTTCTAGAGATGATCGTATCTTCCTCACTTATTGTTTCTTCCCCGAGTCAAGTAGGTGTTACCTACGAAAAATGTTTGTACATGTATCATAACTAATTTCCGTTCATCTTTTCTAGCCTTTGTGTGTGGTATACTGTTTAACATCTGTAAAGGACAACATTATGGGGTTGATTTACTAGTCAACTAGGCTGTGCACTTCACCAGGGAAGTTGCACCTTGCAAAAGAATTTGCCTTAGAGCTTAGTGAATATGAGGTTTCACTTTGCAAAGAATACCCAATCACATGCAAGGAAAATAAGAAAACAGAATTTTCTGCTTGAACATGATTGGATGAAGGAAGTTAGCAAAGCATCACCTCATTTACTAAGCTCTTGGGAAATTTCCCTTGCCAAGAACGAATTCCCTTGTGAAGTGAACAGTTTATTTGCCTTAATCAAACCCTATGGAGTTGATTTACTAAAAATGGAGCATGCACTCTCCAGTTTTAGTAAATCAGCTCCTATATGTTTGAAATCTAGATTTTTTTTTTTGTGCTGTTTCACCTGGTGTAAATATTCTAAACATTTAAGAATGAAAATATGCGCACATGGGTTTTCTACCAGGAACAGTATCTATATGGAGTTTATATGTGCCTTCCATGTGTGCGTGGGCTCTGGTTTCCTCTTACAACTTACAAAAACCCATAATTACATTACTGCTGTGTGTATGAACATTAGACTTTATACCCCTTATGCCTGTGGGGACTTTTGTGAATTTTTAAGCTTTGCCTGAAAGGACAAAAATATAAATCTTAAGGCCCCATATCAAAACCGTGGTTTGCTCTCACAGTCACCTTTCTTTTGCCCCAATGTTGTTAGTTTACATAGTGCCTTGACAACTTTGGTGTTACCTGTCACATAACACACAACAGACACACATGCATACATGCATACATAATGCACACCATACAAACACAAGTCTTTGTAATTGACACTTCCAGTCCACATAGTCCCCTGACACTACTCGATGCCTCCTTCCCAGCACTTACCCAGTACTTTCTTTTGTACCCTCTTTCCCACACATGTTCTGTGCTGCATCTTACTATTTCCTCCAGGCTTCATGGATCACACAGCTGTGGAGACAACAAAATTGATTTACTAAAGGCAAATAAGCTGTTTACTTTCCAAGTATAGTTTTACTTTGCAAGTGAATTTCCCCCAGAACTTAGTGAATGGGGTGAAGTTTCACTTTGCAAAGAATACCAAAACACATTCAAGATAAATAAAAAAACACAGTATTTTTGCTTGCACATGATTGGATGATGGAAGCCAGCTGAGCTTCACCTCATTCGCCAAGCTCTGCCAAGCAAAGTAGGGCTTCCCTTACAAACTGAACAAGCTATTTGCCTTTAATAAATCAACCCTAAGGAAAGAGGGGAAGAAGTAATACTAGGAGTGCGAATAATTTCCTTGTTTACTTACTCTCTGATATCTGAAGTAAGCACGGACTTCTGGTTAAGTCAGGCCAGCTCCAAGCACTTTCATTTTTGAGTGTTGGAGTTTTCATTTGCCTTTAGATTTTTACGCTTTGCCCTTTTTGAACATAAAAAAGACTGCCGTCTTCAGTGAGTCTGCTATGGCTGGCAGCAGTGCTGATGTTGTCTCTCTCCTCTTTCTGCGCACTTTGCCATTTACAAAGCACGGCATATAATGATGCTTCAGCTGGCCTCACTGATGAAGCAGAGGAAATCTCCAGATTGCACTATCAAAGCTATAAAACAGCCTCTCTCATCAACTAGTCTTCCTCCAGTGGTTGCTAAGGATTCCTTGAGCTGTGGCTGATTGACCTCCCATTTGATGGTGTCTGCGTAGCTGTAGGACCATCACCACTTGGCAAAGCCATCAGCATGACACCAATTACAATTTAGCTGTCTGTAAGGGTGGCATTTTATAGAAACAAGTGTATTAACGCTTTCATCTTCTCAAATTTCCAGCTCCACCCAGTGCTCAGACTGTCAGGCTGCCGATGCCTCTGTGTAGCATGGGTCACTAGAGGAAAAAGTCAGCACTTGGGGTAACATTAACTAGCGGTCTTCCTTTATTGAAATAACATGCATAACAGTTGTAAAACAGCCAACGCATTTCGTCCTTCAGGCCTTAACCACTTCAGCTCTGGAAGATTTACCCCCTTCATGACCAGGCCATTTTTTGCGATACAGCAGTGCAATCATTTAACTGACAATTGCGCGGACGTGTGTCAGAAACCATGAATCAGACTGAGACAGAAGTACAGTTAAATCACACTTGTTTAATAATAATAAAAAAAAGGTAAACAGAGTAAACGTAGTCAAAACATAGCCAGAGTTCAGGAACCAGAACGGATAGTCAGACAAGCCAAAACGTCAGGGAGCCAGAAGAAATGTCAGCTACGCAAGTCTTTAACAGGAACACAGGAGAGTGTCTCTAGAGATGTGACCAAGGTGAAGGCAGAGATTATCTGGACTGGCCAGCTTAAGTAGGCAGGACCGACGAGCAGGATCATCAACAGGTGAGTCACTGTGGAGAGATAGGAGCTGGCAATTAGCCGACAGCTGAGCGGCCAGCTCAGAGAAGGAAGGGCTTAGCCCAGCCCTGACAGTACCCCCTCCTCAACGACCCCTCCCCCTCAGAGGACCACCAGGCTTGAGGGGAAAACATCTATGGAAATTACGGAGGAGGACAAGACTTCAAAAAGTGACCCTGCCTGGCCACAATAAAGGCACAATCTCTCCCTCCTCCTAAAGGTTCTCTCATCCGCAGAGAGACGCGTGAAACCCAAGTGCATGGGTTCACCTTCACTGACCGACTCGGTACCAGGAGGCATGGGAGGTAAGGGAGGCAAGGGTGGGACTGCAAAGCTCGGAGACAAATGTACAGGAGCACTTCCGCAAGCGTCCTTAAAAGAGATTATTTCTCTGAGTCTGGAGTCAATGAGGATGGCAAACGTGATCAACTTCTCCAGCTCAGTGGGTATATCTTGGGCTGCTATCTCATCCTTGATGGTATCCGAGAGACCATGAGAAAAAGCAGTCACGAGGGCCTCATTGTTCCAAGCAACCTCTGCTCCCAGAGTACGGAATTCAATGGCGTAATCGGCAACCATTCTCAGACTCTGTTTGATGGACATGACACACTTGGCAGAGAAGCGAAGTGTGCGGGAACGTCAAATACCCTTTTAAAAGAAGCCACAAACTCAGGGTAACTGACAACAGGTTTTTGTGTCTCCCATAGAGGGTTTGCCCAGGCCAAGGCTCTCTCAGAAAGTAAAGATATCATGAAACCTACTTTACTTCTGTCCGTGGTAAATGCCTGAGGCAGCATCTCAAAGTATATCGCAACTTGGTTGAGAAACCCTCTGCATTGGTCGAATCACCCCCAAATCGCTGGGGAAGCGGAGCGGAACCAGACATACCTCTTATACAGGATGTACCAGAGCAGCCACAGTGGGAGATTCCAGAAGAGCTGTGCGACCCAGGAGCGTTTGTAAAGCCATGGCAATCTGATCCATGCGGTGATCCTGCTCATGGAAAAAATATTACCAACAAGTGGATTGACTGAATCTTCTGAATTCATGGCCTTCGTCTACTGACAGAAACCATGAATCAGACTGAGACAGAAGTACAGTTAAATCACACTTGTTTAATAATAATAAAAAAAGGTAAACAGAGTAAAAGTAGTCAAAACATAGCCAGAGTTCAGGATCCGGAACGGATAGTCAGACAAACCAAAATGTTAGGGAGCCAGAAGGAATGTCAGCCAAGCAAGTCTTTAACAGGAACACAGGAGAGCGTCTCTAGAGATGTGACCAAGGTGAAGGGAGAGATTTTTTGGACTAGACGGCTTAAGTAGGCAGGACTGACGAGCAGGATGATCAACAGGTGAGTCACTGTGGAGAGAGATGAGAGCTGGCAATTAGCCGACAGCTGAGCGGCCAGCTCAGAGAAGGAAGCCCAGCCCTGACACTGTGTGACACTGTACCCACATAAAATATATGTCCTTTTTTTTTGCAAAAATAGAGGTTTCTTTTGGTAGTATTTGATCACCTCTGCGGTTTTTATTTTTTGCGCTATAAACAATAAAAGACCAACAATTAAAAAAAAAACTATGTTTACTTTCTGCTATAAAACATATCCAATAAAAAAATTTTTAAAAATCTAATTATTTCATCAATGTAGGCCAATATGTATTCTGCTACATATTTTTGGTAAAAAAATCCCAATAAGCGTATATTGATTGGTTTGCGCAAAAGTTGTAGTGTCTGGAAAGTATGGGATATTTTTATTTGTTTATTTTCTATTCTTTACTAGTAATGGGGATGATCAGTGACTTATAGCAAGACTGCAATATTGCGGCAGACAAATCAGACACTAACTGACACTTTTGAAACTTTTTGGGGACCAATGACACTAATACAGTGATCAGCGCTAAAAATATGCACTGTCACTGTACTAATGACACTGGCAGGGAAGGGGTTAACATCAGGGGCAATCAAAGGGTTAAATGTGTTCCTAGCCAGTGCTTGTGTACTGTGGGAGAGGTGCTTTTACTAAGGGAAGGCATAGATCTGTGTTCCTGCTTTGCAGGAACACAGGATCAATGCCTTCGCTACTGACAGAACAAGGTGATCTGCCTTGTTTTATATAGGCAGATCACCGTTTTGCCTGTGTACTGAACAATTGGCAGGTGCCGGGTAACATCGAGTCTGTGTAGGACCGTTTTTAAGGCAGGGCAAAAGGGGAAGCTGCCCTGGGCCCCATCATTGTAGTGGGGCCCAAAGCAGCTGCCTCATACTTGCCAACTATCCCAGTTTAAATTCTCTTATCCCTTGAAGTTTTAGTCCCGTGCTGTGTCCCGATATCTCAGTGTAAACCTCTGTTGCTGCTACCCAGCTCTGCCCTATTTCCATGTTCAGATGACTTACCTGCAGACCCTGTGTTTACATGTAAATAACCTACATTGATATGTAAATAGTGGTGGCAATAATATGTAAATAGTTGTGGACCAGGGCATTGATATGTAAATAGAGGCAGCCTTCATATGTATATCAAGTCCCTCTGAGGTCCCATCCACCATCACTTCTGCTGAATGCTGCCCACTGGGCAGGTAAAGGAGCATGCTTTCATGTCCTGCTTACAACTGAGGTCATTAAGCCTAACATCATTAAGCCTAACAAAAAACAATCTGCAAAAGTAAGAAAATTGGAGGTGGAACCCGTCTTCAAAATAATATGGTGCCACAGCACCCTGAATTTTGGTGCATGTGAATACGCAGGCAGGCAGTGAGGAGATGATGTGCTGTAACCTTTGGCAAACAGTCAGTGAGCAATAATAATGTGCAGTAACCTCTAACTACCAATTAGTGAGTGGTATAGGTGTTCAGTAACCTCTAGCAATCAATCAGTGAGTAGTATTGATGTACAGTAATCTCTAGCAACCAATCAACAAGCAGAAGTCATGTGCTGTATCCTCTAGAAAATAGCAGTGAGCCATAATGTTTGCTGTGACCTCTAGCAGCCAGTCAGTGAGCAGTAATGATACACTGTAATCTCTGGCAACCAATCACAATCGCTGCCTGATCTGATTCAGTAAACTGATTTTGAGTCTAGCTGCTATTTATTGTATGTCTCAAAGCATGTGGAGAGTGAAATTGCATGAAAGAGGGGGCCCAAGAAAATGTTTGCCCAGGGTCCAGTCAATATTAAAGACGGCCCTGAGTCTGCGGTACCTGTCGCTGGGCTCTCGCCTTGTTTGATCACAGTGAGAGCAGGCCGGCGGAGGTGCTTGCACGCACCCCAGACCCGAAAGTGTCTGATCACTTACTAGGTACGTGATCTGGAGTAGAGTGGCCACCCTGCCGCAGTATATCTACGGTGGGCGGTTCGCAAGTGGTTAATCAAAGCCTGATGGCCTAAACGTGTTGGCTGTTTTAAAGCTGTTATGCATGTTATTTCAATAAAGGAAGACCGCTAGTTTATGTTACCCCTTGTGCTGACTTTTCCCTCTAGTGATCCAAGAGTGGCATTCTGTCAAAAAAAGTGTGATGGGAGCTTTTGGTCGGATATTCCGACCGCGTGTATGCTCCATCCAACTTTTTCTGTCTGAATTTCTGCCAGCAAAAGATTGAGAGCTGGTTCTCTATTTTTCCGACTGAAAAAGTTCTTGACGGAAATTCCATTTTTCTGTATGCAATTCCGACACGCAAAAAAGCACGCATGCTTGGAAACAATTCGACGCATGCTCGGAAGCATTGAACTTAATTTTCTCGGCTCGTCGTAGTGTTGTACGTCACCGCGTTCTTGACGGTCAAAAGTTCAGAGAACTTTTGTGTGACCGTGTGTATGCAAGGCAAGCTTGAGCGGAATTCTGTCAGAAAAACCACCCAAGATTTTTCCGACGGAAATTCCGCTCGTGTGTACGCGGCATTGGGGGCATTTTTGCCATTTACCCCTGATGGATTGATTTTAAAAGTTTTCTCTGAGACCTGAAAATGATTTTAGAGTTCCTCTGGGAGGAAAAAAGTTGAGAAATGGCACTCTATTAAAAAAAAAAAAGCGCAATAAAAATAGCATGTGTACCTTCAGCATAGACTAGGAGGACCAAATAATGTTGTGATTTATAAAATGTTAATATAGCAATACATCTTTGATACATCAAAAAGACTAATACAAAGCAAATTTGAATAATATGCTACAATAGTAAAAAAAAAAAAGAACCTTGAAAATGATGACTCTGAACTAGATACATTGAACAGTTTACTTGAGCACAGTCATGAAGATACTTATCACCTAAACAAATTGCAAATCTCCTTTATATCAGCAAAATTAGGATTTCGGGAATAGCTTTGAAAGAACTGCTTAATAAGCACAATGTTTCTTTAAATGTCACATGGAACCAGGAGAATTCTGAATAGAGTTCTCTATTTTTGAGTTGTGACCTTTTGTCCACAGCCACATACACAACATTAGGTTAACAGAAGTCACAGAGTGGGTCAGGATGCAAGTACAGACGTACAATAATCTGCAACAGTCAATTGACTGATGATTTACATCTATCTATTTCAAGTTAAATCAGGTTAGACTGGCACATTAAGCTCTGTGGATTTACATTAAGAATGATTGAATTTTTTAAAATGCACAACATCTGCACATTATACAATGTAAACCCCTCTGCAACACGGGAGCCAAGGGTCATATCAAATATAGGTTTGTAACCACAGGGATTGGTTACAAATTGATGTATTGATGACCAGAAGATGGCTTACTAAAATATAGACCCATTTGACTGCCATGGGTCCCATCAGAAGAGAGGAGCAGGGTTCCATACCTATTCTCCTGTCTGTAAAGTGGTGAGAGAGAGACCCAGCACTTGGCTTAAATCAAAAAAGGCAAAACGTCACTGGCACATCATGTGTAACAAACAAAAGGGACATTTATTGTCACAAGGTACTATACAACATGTCGGGGACACTGAGGATTTAACTTCGCACACACGATGACATTTTCAGACGACTGATCGTGGTTTTTTTTTGCATGCTAGTCTCCATATCGATCATGAAGAGGTTACAAGAGTTACGAAAAATCTCATACAACAACAGAAAAAAAATTTGGAAGAGATGTAATGAATTTGTATTGTAATTTTCAAAAGAATTTTCGTGTTTGTCCCTTTGGATAATTTCAGACAAAAGATATGTACTAATGGTCAGATTCAGGGCTGGCCCAAGACCCCAAAAAAAATCACGCCCACCAACAGACCCCCACATACATTATTTTATATCATGATAATTAAAAGTAAAATTAAATTAATCAGGAAGTCTGATTTACATGAAACAGCACCTTGTCTATATGCAAAATGATATGACTTACCATAATGTTCAATTCCAAGGGTTGGACTAAGGCAGTATAGAGGCGGGCTAGAACAGTATAGGAGTGGGCTAGGGCAGTATATAGACATGCTAGGGTAGTATAGGGGCAGGTAGGCTATATAGACAGGCTAGGGTAGTATAGGGGCAGGCTAGGGTAGCATATGGACAGGCTAGAGTAGCATATGGACAGGCTAGGGTAGTATATGGACAGGCTAGAGTAGCATATGGACAGGCTAGGGTAGTATATGGACAGGCTAGGGTAGTATATGGACAGGCTAGAGTAGTATATGGACAGGCTAGAGTAGTATATGGACAGGCTAGGGTAGTATATAGGCAGGCTAGGGTAGTAAATGGACAGGCTAGGGCAATATAGGAGCAGGCTGGGGTAGTATATAGAGAGGCTAGGGTAGTATATAGACAGGCTAGGGCAATATAGGGGCGGGAGGAGTGGCCTGGGGGGGCAGTTGTCATCATGACACACAAAACTGCTGGAAAAAAAATCTTGGTCATCAATTTGCTGGCTAAATAGAAGAGAAGGAGAGGCGGCCGTGGTTCAACTTGCTGCCCCTCTCAAAGTACTGCCTGGGTCCAATGCACCCACTGGGACCCATGGTAGGGCCGGCCCTGGTCAGATTATCGTACGATCGCTTAGAAAGTGTTATTTTGAGTCGATAATCTCATTGTGTGTACGAGGCTTTTGACATGTGCATGCAGGAAATTTTCGCTTGGTGTCGGATGCATGTGTTCATTGAAGAATTTTGTTTCGTCTAGGGCTGAAACAACTAATCGATTAATCGACAACTAATCGATTATGAAATTAATCGATTACTATTTTCATAATCAATTAATCGGCCAGTAAAATAGTGGGGTTAAAATCGCTACTGTAAATATTACTTTCACCAATCTACAGTAAAAAAAATGAACCCCTTACAGTTGTGATTATTTGCATTTTTGTACTATAAAGGGCTAATTTTAGTTTCTTTTAACCCCATTATGTTACTAAACGTCTTAGACCTGGTTCACATCTATGTGTTTTTTGGTGCTTTTTGCAGAAACACACTACAGTTAATTTAACATGGTTTCCTATGGGACACGTTCACATCTATGCTTTTTTTCAGCCGCTGCGTATTTGGAAAGGGTCAAGGACTTTTTTTTTTCTTAATGCAAAATGGTGCTTTTTAGGTTCAATATACTTCAATGGAGAAGCTGCAGAAAAGCATGTAATGCGTTTTTGCAGCAATTTGTATTTTTTAATCTGCCCAACAACAAATTGGCCAAAAAACAGTATTTCTCTTCTAATAGTGTATACAGTATATCTCCTCTAATAGTGAATATACAGTATATCTCTTCTGTCTGTTATTCTCAGAGTGGATTCAATATTTTGCTCCCTAACCATATAGTTGGTTGTTTATATTTACCACTGCATAGAGATATTTAAGAATGAATTGCCTTTTTTTTTAAACTTTACATATTAACTAAATTATACACCACACTTTTTTTTTTAAGGTTATTAACCGATTAATCGATTAATCGAAACAATAATCGGCCAACTAATCGATTATGAAAATAATCGTTAGTTGCAGCCCTAGTTTCGTCATATTGGTTATGCTTACCTGATTTGTTTTCAGGAGTTTTTTTGGTATCTTTGGCACAATGTTGCACATTTTCAAGGAAGATTGCTATATATTTGATTAATTATTGAATCAGATGGATTCCCATCGAAAGGATTCAATATTTTCAGATGTTAGTCCAACCCACTAAGAGAAATCACATGACCTCAATGGACAATATCAACTGGCGTCATGTGCATCCGAATTAACGATTGGAACGAAATTCATATCTGTTTGTTATCTGAATACAAATAATCAAATTAATTTGAAAATTGAATCCCAAACTACTATTACATCATGTGATGTCATCCAAAAGAAACAAATGAAATGGATTTGTTCATTTCAGAATACATTTTTTTGTTGACATTCATTACTATGTTCATTCGGGGATTCGTATACATACAAATCTCCGAAAATAAAAACTTTCATCCAAAAAACAAATGAAAGCAAATGCACATGTCCATGTTCCCTGAGGAAGGGGTCCTCAGTGTCCCAAAATGTTGCTTATTTCTTAGTGACTATTGTTTGTTATACAGTGTGTGCTGGTGATGTTCTGCATTTTTGATTTGGTCCGTGTGATGCCACCATCGTTCGTTACCTTTGCACCCATCCTTATATAAGTTTTTACTGCTACAAGGAGTGCACTGAATAAAACTGATTTCCAGTACTGGCTCTGACTTTTATTAAGAATTTTGTTAGAAAAGCTCCTATACACACAAACAAAAAAAAGTCACAAATGTTTCTTTCCTTATTTGTTGTAGAATCGCAACTGTACTGTGGCCCAAATGGAGAACTCCCTTCTGTGTATTTACCACTCGGAGAAGAAAAAAATGACTTTGTTCTAAATATCACTGTTATTGTCAGCAACAACTTTGGTGAATTTGTCGGCACCACCGTCAATGTTAAGGTGCGAGGTTAATTTATAATGTATGAATTAAAGTGGTATAAACCCAAAACCAAAAATATAAACTATTGTAACTTTCCAATTATTAGATCTGGTGGCTGCATTCGTTTTCCTTTTTTTGGCTTTTCCCCCCTCTGCTTTTATCTTGTGATCTGGCCAGTAACACACCTCCTGTATTAGAGTGCCTACATTCTGGATGAAGGAGCACAGAGGCACCTTTGAACAGCAGCAATATCAGTCTGGGGGGAGGGCAGTGTTATGCCCTGTCGTCGGATTTTCCAAAGGAAAAAGTGCGATCGGATTGTGTTGTCGGAAATTCCGACCGTGTGTGGGCTCCATCACACATTTTCCATCGGATTTTCCGACACACAAAGTTTGAGAGCAGGCTATAAAATTTTCCGACAACAAAATCCGTTGTCGGAAATTCCGATCGTGTGTACACAAATCCGACGCACAAAGTGACACGCATGCTCAGAATAAATTAAGAGACGAAAGCTATTGGCAACTGCCCCGTTTATAGTCCAGACATACGTGTTTTACGTCACCGTGTTCAGAACGATCAGATTTTCCGACAACTTTGTGCTACCGTGTGTATGCAAGACAAGTTTGAGCCAACATCCGTCGGAAAAAAATGATGGATTTTGTTGTCGGAATGTCCGATCAATGTCCGACCGTGTGTACGGGGCATTAGATGTTCAAGCAGTTTTGCATACACTAACAAAGTGAAGCCAAACTCAAGCTCGCGCTGCAGAAACACAAGCAGTTAAAGCAAACAGTTTTTTTTCTTTTGGAATAAAGGTTTTACATGAAATACTACAGTAAAAGCTGATCATTGTAAGCACCACTGTCAGTGGTAAATGGTTTGTCTCAGCCCTCTTAAAACGGTAGTTATCCGCAAACAAAATATATACAGCAAAGAAAATCTTCTCACTGCAAGCTAATGTCCTAATGTGCTAGTATGCATTGCATACTAGCACATTATGAAATACTTACCTTAACCTCCCTGGCAGTTTTCCCAAGTGTGGCTCGGGGTTAAATTTCAGTACCATTAGCGGTAACCCTGAGCCACACTCGGGATTTCATTGCAGGATCCTGGTGCAGTGTACTTACCTTGTCCCCAGGATCCTGCGATGCCCCCCGCTGTGTCCGTGGGCTGTGTCCTCCGCCCGATGCCTCTGTGTGTCGGGCTCCGTTCCCTGCGAGCATCGCGACGCACGGGGGTGGAGCTCGGCGGCAAATTCAAGTACAAAATTAATAACACATACAATACACTGTAATCTTATAGATTACATTACTGTATGGAATAATTTCACATCCCTTTTGTCCCTAGTGCTTTGTCCAGTGCCCTGCATGCAGTTTTATATGATATATATACTGTTCTTTCCGCCTGGAAACTTGAGATTGTCCATGGGAATCAAAATGTGTCCCTTTACATCAAAAGTAGTTTTAGACCAGCTAGAAAATAGCGATAGTAAATTAGAACACTTGCAGAATTGAGCGATAGTGAATTGTATTATTTTATTATTATTATATATTTTTTTATAATTATTTATAGTTATTTATTATATTATAATTTATGATTTTGTGTTTCAAACTTTATCATACCCGGGATGTCTACTAGACTCTTGTTTGGACAGATATAAGTGTATTATTACTAAGAATTACAGGCCTACAATATAAAACGCCAAATGAATGGACTTACATTTGATTTATTTTTCCTTATATCTACCTGTTTTTTGTTCCTTTTTTCCTTTTCACAGGTTACATATGGAGACAGTGACCCTGAGAGTCTAACATCGTTCCTTTCTCATAGGTCAGCCAGCATTTTAAAGGATGGGAGTAAAAGCAGATCACTAATTCAGCTGTATAAATCAGTGTCTTCTGTCTTGAATCAGGAAGTCCCTGGAGACAATGGCAATAGATCACTAAACAAAGACAACAAAAAAGAGGTTTGGTCAATTTTCACTCAATTATAACGCTACATCTAAGTTACATAGTAGGTGAGGTTGAAAAAAGACACAAGTCCATCAAGTCCAACCTTTGTGTGTGATTATATGTCAGTATTACATTGTATATCCCTGTATGTTGTGGTCATTCAGGTGATTATCTAATAGTTTCTTGAAACTATCGATGCCCCCCGCTGAGACCACCACTTGTGGAAGGGAATTCCACATCCTTGCCGCTCTTACAGTAAAGAACCCTCTACGTAGTTTAAAGTTAAACCTCTTTTCTTCTACTTTTAATGAGTGATCACGTGTCTTGTTAAACTATCTTCCGCAAAAAAAAGTTTTATCCCGATTGTGGGGTCACCAGTACAGTATTTGTAAATTGAAATCATATCCCCTCTCAAGCGTCTCTTCTCCAGAGAGAATAAGTTCAGTGCCCGCAACCTTTCCTCATAACTAATATGCTCCAGACCCTTTATTAGCTTTGTTGCCCTTGTTTGTACTCGCTCCATTTCCAGTACATCCTTCCTGAGGACTGGTGCCCAGAACTGGACAGCATATGCTAGGTGCAGCTGGACCAGAGTCTTGTAGAGCAGGAGAATTATCGTTTTATCTCTGGAGTTAATCCCCTTTTTAATGCCAATATAATGTGTGCTTTGTTAGCAGCAGCTTGGAATTGTATGCCATTGCTGAGCCTATCATCTACTAGGACCCCCAGGACCTTTTCCATCCTAGATTCCCCCAGAGGTTCACCCCCTAGTGAGTAGATTGCATTCATATTTTTTCGACCAAAATGCATTATTTTACATTTTTCTACATTAAACCTCATTTGCCATGTAGTTGCCCACCCTATTAATATGTTCAGATCTTTTTGCAAGGTTTCCACATCCTGTGGAGAAGTTATTGCCCTGCTTAGCTTAGTATCGTCCACAAATACAGAGATTGAACAGTTTACCCCATCCTTCAGGTCGTTTGTTAACAAATTAAATAGGATTGGTCCCAGCACAGAATCCTGGGGGACCCCACTACCCACCCCTGACCATTCCGAGTACTCCCCATTTATCACCACCCTCTGAACTCGCCCTTGTAGTCAGTTTTCAATCCAGGTACTCACCCTATGGTCCATGCCAATGGACCTTATTTTGTACAGTAAACGTTTATGGGGAACTGTGTCAAATGCTTTTGTAACACCACGTCTACGAGCCTTCCTTTATCTAGATGGCAACTCACCTCCTCATAGAAGGTTAATAGATTGGTTTGGCAAGAACGATTCTTCATGAATCCATGCTGATTACTGCTAATGATACCGTTCTTATTACTAAAATCTTGTAAATAGTCCTTTATCATCCCCTTCAAGAGAGTTCATACTATTGATGTTAGGCTAACTGGTCTATAATTCCCAGAGATGTATTTTGTGCCCTTTTTAATAATTGGTGCTACATTGGCTTTTCTCCAATCAGGTGGTACCATTCCAGTCAGTAGACTGTCAGTAAAAATTAGGAACAATGGTCTGGCAATTACTTGACTGAGTTCCCTAAGTACCCTCGGGTGCAAGCCATCTGGTCCCGGTGATTTATTATTGTTAAGTTTCCCAAGTCTAATTTTAATTCTGTCCTCTGTTAACCATGGAGGTGCTTCCTGTGATGTGTCATAAGGATAAACACTGCTGTTTTGGTTACTGAAGCCCCCCGATTCCCTCGTGAAGACTGAGTCCAGAGTCACTTAGTCCAGTTCCACTTGGACAAAGTTCCAGCAAGCTCAAAGATGAGCAGGCTCTAAATGAGTTCTGCAGAAAGTTATATAGGCCTCAAGCACCTGTGACCACCCCCTTAATTAGTAGGAGAAAGAAAGAAAGAAAGAAAGAAAGAAAGAAAGAAAGAAAGAAAGAAAGAAAGAAAGAAAGAAAGAAAGAAAGAAAGAAAGAAGGAAGAGTTAAAAAGCTACACAGCAATCACCAGCAGCCAAAAGCAAAACTTGTCCACTCTGCACTCAAGGTCCCCACTGTCTAGCCTCCAACCAATAGGTCTGGCCCAATGTTTATGTTTATGTATTCAATAAATAGCTGCAAGCAGAAGGGAACTAACTCCATGGTCACTTATTGTTTTTAAAGGGTATAGATAGGAAAATATTTTCTAAACATTATTTTACTTTAAAGACCTTTTTATTAAATTTAGAAAAAAAAAAACATAAAACAAAACATCCAAAAACACAGGTAGTATTCCTGAAATATGAAAAAACATAAAAAATAAATGAAAAAACAAATCCTCCGGGGGATTCCAAATACCCCACGATATACTAATAATTACCAACATACCTCGCATAAAAAGGGAAAAAGGATAAAAAAAAGAAAAAAGACAAATCCTTATCCTCGAAACATGGATACCTTTTCCGATCTTCCTCCTCACTACATTCAAAAAACCCACCCAGCTTCTCCATCTATAAAAACATTTTAATGTGATTAGTCTAAATATAGTAGGGTTTATCTGGTAGGCTCACCCAAACAAAGGTCCATGTAAATGTTTTCTTGTTTCCTATCAGATGCGAGAAGTAATGTTAACGGCGCTCTCTACTGTCAATGTCACGTCACTACACACAGCTCTGGAGATGTCCGAGGTGCTGAAAGACATTACAGTGAAAAGTGAAGAACTGTCTTCGTCAGCTCAGGTTAGGATTACCCATAATCTAATGTACTCACACCAGTATTTTTACACTGCTTGAAAATGTTAGTGTTAGAAAAATGTTACAAACGTTTTAACCCATTTTTACTTCTCACACTGGATGTTTGGTAGTGACTGAAAAAACAGTTGTCTGTTCATAGCGATCAGATTGTTTCCTTTATGTTTCCAGTGCAGGTTAAAGCCGAGTTCCAGCCTAAATCACAACAATGGCTTTAATGATAGATGACCGCACCCCCATTAATTTTTAAAAATTTTTTTTGTAATTTTGTATTATTTCTGGAGTCTTTAGGCTGCACTTCCGTCCTACCTCGCCGTGGCATGTTACGTCATTTCCGCTTTTCCATTGGCTCCTGGGATAGCTGTGTTATCAATCCCAGGAGTCAATGGGCATCCCCCCCAGCTAGCATCGCATTATTTTTCACCGCTGCAATTCCCTACCACTGCACAAGCGTGAGTTCAGGAGGTGGATGCTGGGTAGCCAGCTGCACCTAATCCCAGAATTGAGCACCAGCAGGCTTCAGATGCCCACAGTCACGATGGCTGCATGCTAAATCAAGAGCATATAGTAAGTAATGAGTGCTGCACATATAATAGCAACAGCACAATAGACAACACATGCTGATTTGTACTCCATGAGCGGTGACTGTCACGGAGGTAATTAAAAAAAAAGGCAACGTCCGAAACTCAGTTTTATTAAAAAAAAATGTATGTGCGAGAAAATGAAAATTGGAATGTTAGGTACATTTTTTTAAATAACATCTGAATGCATGCTCACACGTCAAAGTGTGTTTACTGGTGTATGTAATCTTTTATGAAGGTGGAAGCCATGTCTGTGCTGAGGGATGTCAGCCAATCCCTATTAACAATAAGCGATGAACAAGACCATGCAAAGGAAACAACAGCAACGTATCTGTTTAGTGCTATGAGTAATGTGCTGGAAGCTACAGCAAAAAATGACAGTGACCCCATAAGCAAGGTAAGTCTCGTATGGGTATTTAGATAAATACAAGCTGATTGAGGAATCTTATGAAAGAATAATTTGATTTAGAATGTAGAGCAGCCTCATGCAGAAAATATGGTCAGTTAGTGAACTACTAGAGCTATTCAGAAAAAATTCAACTAAGTTAAACTTTAATTTGATTGTTCCATGTATTAGGCCTTACAGAACAATAAGTTTGGGGTGGAGGAACTTGACTGGCCTGCACAGAGTCCTGACCTCAACCAGATAGAACACCTTTGGGATGAATTAGAGCGGAGACTGCAAGCCAGGCCTTCTCGTCCACATCAGCGTCTTACCTCACAAATGCGCTTCTGGAAGAATGGTCAAACATTCCCATAGACACACTCCTAAACCTTGTGGACATCCTTCCCTGAAGAGTTAAAGCTGTTATAGTTGCAAAGGGTGGGCCAACGCAATATTGAACCCTATGGACTAAGACTGGGATGCCATTAAAGTTCATGTGTGTGTGTAAAGGCAGGCGTCCCAATACTTTTGGCTATATAGTGTATGTTTACATCCATGGGGTCAATTCACTAAGAGATAAATACTGCATGACTTTTTGAGTTCTAATAACTCAAAAGTAGTCAATTTATCTTGAAAGTCAATTCACTAAAAAACATTATTTCCCGAATGCATTAAATATTTATGTTTTGTGTTATTTATCACTTAAATTTAACATTACACCCCTTTCACACTGAGGCACTTTCAGGTGGCTTTGCCCTAAAAAACAAGTGCCTGAAAAGCTCACGTAAACCTATTTCCATTAGAATCAATGAATGCTTTCACCCTGGGGTGGTGCGCTGGTGGGGCAGAGAAAATACTCCTGCAAGCAGCATCTTTGGAGCATGCTTGGAGCGCTAAAAAAAAGCGCAGCAAAAGCACCCCTCTCCATTGAAATGAATGGGAAGCTCCTGAAAAGCACACGAAAAAAGAATTTAAAAGCCTCTCAAAAAGGTTCTTTTGAGTCACGTTACAGTCAAAAAAAGCCTTAAAATCACTTGAAAAGCGCCTCAAAAGCACCCAGCGTTTTATGGGCAGTTCTCAAGCGCCTCAGTGTGAAAGGGCTCTTATTGTTGGCGTTGTTTTTATGCAATTTGTTTTTTACATGCTAACACTGCACCAGAGGAAGATAGTTCTGTAAAAATGTGCACACTGAAATATTAGAAACCATGAAAACATTCTAGTATGCCTTCATTCACAGACTGATCTTCCTGAAATGTTACAATTTCTTTTCATTCCTGAGCTCAGGGCATAACACACTGATACATTGTAGACATGTGCGATTAGTTTCGTACGAATTAAAAATTCGTACGAATTTCCGTAAATTTGTACATTCCGGAGGATCCGAAATATGAATTGCTATGCTTCCGAATTTTGTACGAAATACGAAATTTCGTTTGCAAATTTCGGATCCAAATTCCGTTACAACGGAAACGAGAATGTTCGTTAATTACGATTATTCATCATGATGAAGTTAAATAACCCAGGAAGTCAGCACAGCACAGGGATGGTGGGAGCCCCTCATAATGATAAATTCATCATAACGAACATTCGTAATTGTTACGGAAAAGTTAACGAACCTAACGAAAATTCGTATTTCGTACGAATCCAAATTGAACTTCGGACACGAATTACGAAATACGAATTAATTCTAATACGAAATGGAACGCAACGAAACAAATTTATTGACGGCGCACATGTCTAATACATTGTACACTTTTAACTTACTGGCCAGTACAGAGTTCCCCTTATTGTCATTTTGTACTTTGCTAAAATAATGACTAGGCTAGGCTTTAGCAGCATGTGAACTGAGAGCTACCACAAGTACAAGTTGGATTTCGAAGAGGCAGAGGAACTAAAGATCAAATTGCCAACATTCACGGGATCATGGAGAAAGCAAGAGAGTTCCAGAAGAATGTCTTCTTCTGCTTTATTGACTACAGTAAAGCCTTCAATTGTGTGGATCACAACAAGATGTGTCAAATACTGAAAGAAATGGGAATACCAGACCACCTCACCTGTCTTCTGAAAAACCTGTATGCATGTCAAGAAGCAACAGCTAGAACAGGAAATGGAGCAACTGACTCTGCTCTGTCCTCCTCTGTGCTCTCTCCTCCCTCCCCTCCCTGCCTGTCAGCTCCGTGTCCATGCCACTCTGCTCCCCACCCCCCTCCCATCCTGCTGCTCAAATTATGGTTACCATTACACTATTCTCTCTATGTATTAATGTATGAATTAATGTAATGTTTCCTGTGTCTATGCCTTATAAAAATAATGCTGCTATATACCTGTTTCAGGGCGCTGATCGGCGGTCACGTGATCCACCGTGTCTCTCTCCTCTCTCGAATGACAGCTGCAGCGGGCGGGGCCGCCTTTCTCCTCCTCCCCTCCTAGTGGCATCTCCAGCTTTCATATTTAGGGGGGCACATGGGGGACAGGGACAAAAGTAGGGGGCAACTATAAAATGCATATATATATATATTTTTATATATATATATATATATATATATATATATATATAGGAAGGCCAGTATGGTGGCCTGAATTTATGGGAGGAGCCCGGGGGGTATTTAAGTAGCCCGCTCACCTGTGGTGCTTGTCGGTTTCCTGTGCGCGATATACATCACTAGGCCGACTATTCGTATACCAGCGTCCGCAGTTCTTATCGTGCAAGTTCCCGCACTCGCAATTTCTCTGCTCGAGAGTTTCGAAGCCCGCGTTTACCGAGTCGTACGTTCGGACCACGCGTCTGGCTTGGCTGTCGCAGGTAGGGTCCCGTCGGACTTTTGTTTTTACGCATTATAGATATCATGTCACTAAACCGTGATATCAAACTTACGAATCACTCGCAAATTTCACGAACGTACCGCAATGTATATCACTTATACTTTCGTTATGTTACCATTTCGCGTTATCTGAGAAACCACCGCGATGCAGGCGTCGCTTCATTTCAGGCATGTCTAAGTTGTTAAACATGTGTCAGTAGACAGCCATAGCGATTCGCAATCCTTATCGAACCACGTCAGTTCGATACCAATCATTTCTCATTTTTGAACATTTCTAAATACATTTCTAACATTTCAAACCATTTCAAATCATTTCTTTCATTTCAGTCACGTACCGCGCTCCGATTCGAATCTAGTCGCATCTAAAGATGCACCGATTCGCTCCGGTGTGCCCCAGTAGTTACGGCCTCATTTCAGTACATGCTCCAGAGTCACGTCATTATCAGTCGCTTTCGACTCACCGATTCGTACCTCTGTCATGGTTATCATGCCACGTATCACGCTCCGTTACGAATTCAGTCGCATGGAAATGCACCAATTCGTCTCGGCGTGCCCCAGGTATTGGCCACATTTCAGTACATGCTCCAGAGTCCGATTCGCAGTCAGTCGCTATAGCGGCATGATCGATTCGCGCCTCTGTCATGGCAACAAATGTTACACCTGCACTTACCGCGCTCCGGTTCGAATCCAGTCGCATCTTCGATGCACCGATTCGTTACGGCTTGCCCCAGGGCCCAGCCTCATTTCTGGACATGCTCCAGAGTCCGGTTCATTGTCAGTCGTACTTTGCGGCTCAACGATTCGTGCCTCTGTCATGGGAATCATTTCAACTGTCACGAATCACACTTCGATTCGAATCCAGTCGCATCCATGATGCAACGATTCGTCCCGGCGTGCCCCAGGTATTTTCGGCCACATTTCAGTACATGCTCCAGAGTCCGGTCGTTGTCAGTTGCAATCGCGACATGTTCGACTCGTGCCTCTGTCATGGCACGTGCCTCTACCATGACAAATCATTTCATTCATTTCATCATTTCACTCATCTCACTGTCATGTACCGCGCCCCGATTCGAATCCAGTAGCATCCAAGATGCACCGATTCGTCCCGGCACGCCCCAGTTGTCTTGGCCTCATTTCATTCGTACTCCATAGTCCGACTCGTCATTTGTCGCAGTCGAATAAAAAAAAAAAAAAATATATGTGTATATATATATATATATATATATATATATATAAAAAAAAACATGTGCGTATGTATATATATATATACATATATAAATAAAGTAGTATAAATAAAACGCTTGGACCTCAGCCAACACCTGCATCAGAACTTGGTTAGCTATCAGTTGCGACATAACCAATTCGTGCCTTTGCCAGGGCAAACATTTCACGGTTACATACCACACTCCAATTTAAATCCAGTCGCATCCGTGATGCACCAATGTAATCCGGCATGCACCAGCGTTTCTTTTGCCTCATTGCAGTACATGCTCCAGAGTCCGGGTCGCTGTCAGTTGCAGCTGCGGCACGACCGATTCGTGCCTCTGTCATGGCGAAACGTTTTTCATTCATTTCACTCTAAGGCAAACATTTCATTTATTTCGTTGTCACATGCCGCGCCCCGATTCAAGTTCAGGGCATCCGTCAGACATCGATTCATCCTGGCAAGCCCCAGTTGGCGCGGCCTCATTGGCGCAGTCATGGCACACCGATTCGTGCCTCTGTCATGGCACAAACAGTTCACTCATTTATTTAATGCCATGCACCTGTCGCTTAAACATGTTACAATTTACCTTTCAAACCGGGTAGTCAAACCCTCCACCGGTTCTCATCTGTCATTTCCTCTAGGTCAGTCAAAAAAAAAAAAAAAAAAGGGAGGGCCACCCCCCGTCTTCCTTCGAAGCTCAGTCATGGTCCCGATTCATTCGTTGAAACCTTCGCCTCGCTGCTATACCCCCTCATAGTCACAACACATCCAAGTTTAACTTTTTGCAATCGTCGCAAATACGCATCCAAACACAACTTCTTGCATTTCATTGCAAGCACACATCGAAACATAACTTCTTGCTATTGTTGCAAGCACACATCCCATCATGACTTCTTGCAATCGTTGCAAGTACGCATCCAAACAGAACGTCTTGCAATCGTTGCAAGCACACATCCAAGCACAAATTCTCGCAATCATTTCAAACACGCATCCAATCATAAAACTCCTTGCAAACGTTGCAGGCATGCATTCTAGCATAACTTCTTGCAGTCGTTGCGAGTACGCATCCAAGCTTAAACTCTTACAGTCTTCCAAGCACATGCAGCAATACGAACCTTTCACAGTCACTACAAACACATCTCCACCGACAGAAACCCCCTTGCAGTCGTTGCAAGCACACATTCAAGCACGAATCTTACAATTATTACAAGACACGCATCTTAGCACAACTTCTTGCAAACGTTGCAAGCATGCATCCAAGCATAACTTCTTGCAATCATTGCAAGCACGCATCCAGTCACAACTTCTTGCAAAATGTTGCAGGGACACACCCAAGCATAATTTCTTGCAATCATGGCAAGCATGCATCCAAACACAACTTTATAACCGTTGCAGACACGCATCCAAGTATAACTCCTTGCAGCCCGTGCAAGCACATGCAGTAATACGGACTTCCGCAGTCACGGCAAACACATCACCATTGACACAAACTCCCTGGCAATTGTTGCAAACACGTATTTAAGCACAACTCTTGCAATCATTGCAGGGCTCGCATTTTAGCAATCAGTACACATTTCCACTGGCACACAATCAGTCACACATCATTCTTCTGTGGCACTTAATCGGCCACTTGTCTCCAGTGGCATTTCATACGAGCCACTCATCAATTTCTGTGTCATTTCTCGCTTAGGTCAGTTGATTTCAGGTTCCATCCCCGCTCCAGGTATCGTATTGCCACACACAGCTGGCTCCTCATAACATCATCAGGCTATACCTAGCCAACATCCAGCATTTCTTGCCCTCACAGGACCCCAGAGAGTCATCCGTGTTTACGGCTCATACAGTAGGATCCTTTCTACATGGCGTCCAGAAGCATCAGCCCATAGCTAAACGGCAAACGCTTGCCCATCACAACTGCCATCTTCAGGGACATGTCAAAACCTCAGACATTCCCCAGTCTAGCCATACAAGCAGCCATCTACCTGGCCCTCTGTGGTTTTCTACGGCCTAACAAATTCACTTCACTGGCACAGGCAGCCAGGTACTACGTAGACACAACTTGACTCGCTGGTAATACCATTATGTCCTTCAGCTTGTAGTCTCAAAAACTCAATAATCCGGAACCAAGGTCTACAATAACCTCCTCCGAGTTAACGAATACCACGCAGGCCAGCCTCCCCCTTGACAAACTGACCCGTATCAGGTTAGTTCCCCAAGACTTCACCCATACACGGGTGTGTACTAACAAGTAGCTGCAGTCTTTCCTAAGAATGTGGACCTATCAATGTCGGAAGGTCCCGTACTACGTGGATCGGTGTATCAACGATTATACCTTAACTCTAGGGTCTTATCAGCTACGTCGCCCTTGTCACCCCACGTAGCGACAGATGCCACAGCCACCACAGGCATCGCGGCAATTTTTGGCCATTCATCGGTTACAAGTACATGGCCCCCAGAGACACTCCTAAAACCCCGGGTTTACCCGGACTTCCTCCCTCTTCAAGTTACACCCGGTCATGGCAACCGCTTAACTCCAGGGTCTTAACTGGACAGGACAGGCCGTGGCTTTGCCACCGACATCCGATCCGAGGCGAGCCTCTTAATGAAGCCAGGTCCGCATCGCTCTGTGATGTCCTTCCTGCGCACGCTGGTGTAATTATCTTGGCAACACCAGTTTAATGTCCACGGCATGTTCATTCCAGGCTGCCATCTTCTGGGACATGTCTACTATATTAACCAGTACGCTATTGGGCCTTCTCCCCAGTTTGGCCCATACAAGCAGCCATTTACTTGGCCTATCACGGGTTCTGGCGGCCCAGCGAGTTCACCCGCAGCAATCCTGCAGGCCAAGTTCTGTGTAGTTGGCTCGCTGCCAACACCATTTCATCCTCCACCCTGCAGTGTCCAAAACCCAGCAATCAAGCTCCAGGATAGACATCCATATCCATAAAGTAAACAACGTCCGGTGGCCAGTAACCATACTCGACCGCCTACTGTCACTCCTACCGGAACACTCAAACTCTAGTCCCCTATTACCTTTCGGCCAACCCTCGAGTGCCTGCCAGTTCATCAAACAGCTGGGGTTCTTCTACGCTGCACAAACCTCGACCCCAGTCAGCACTCCAGTCACTCTTTAGTATTGGGGCAGCCTTGGCAGCATGTCAGCATGGGTCCCAGACCACGTCATCAAGAGACCTAGCAGGTGAAACTCTGCCTACCTCGCCCGGTACGTCCCCACTCCTTAGGAGGAAACGGCACAAGCATTCACCAAACTTGCTCAAATAAATAAAGCCAGAACTCATAAAACCACACCCCTACCTGAATGTTTTTGCCCCCTTATTCTGGCATACCGACCAGCAGACCAAGGCACACTTTCAGGTCCATTTCATATGGTAAGTCCACACTTCCAGGTCTATTTCCGATGGTAAGTTTTATGTTAACTACAAATGTTATCTATGTCCATATCGGACATAGGGCTCCACCCATAAGTAGGAAGGCCAGTATGGTGGCCTGAATTTATGGGAGGAGCCCGGGGGGTATTTAAGCAGCCCGCTCACCTGTGGTGCTTGTCGGTTTCCTGTGCGCGATACCCACCCTCCCATCCCCATTTCAAGGCATTCATTTTTTTCATTCATTTCATTCATTTCTCTCTACAGAATAATAATTTCTTAAACTAGGGTATGCCCCCTTATTCTGGCATACCGACCAGCAGACCAAGGCACACTTTCAGGTCCATTTCATATGGTAAGTCCACACTTCCAGGTCTATTTCCGATGGTAAGTTTTATGTTAACTACAAATGTTATCTATGTCCATATCGGACATAGGGCTCCACCCATAAATATAGATATAGATATAGATATAGATATATAGATATATAAATATATACTGGGGCCCTTTACTATGACCCCACAACGGCCCTTTCACATGTTCTGCAGTGAGCTCCCTTCCTACTGTATTGGGGTCCCCCAGGGTGGCAGAAAACAAGATATATATGTCACCAGCATACCAAGAAAATATAAGGATCCAAAGCAGTGGGAGAACTATCAGGGTTGCAAAGGTTGTCTTGCCACCGAGCCCTGGTGTTCTGCCACTGTGGGGTTTCCCAGCCTCCTCTTGCTGTCCTGCCCCTGCTTTTGACTGCGCTGGTCTGGCATCTCTTGGAATTTACAGGCTGGTTCTCCTGTCCTAAAGATGGGAGAAATCAGTCTGTTTTTTCAGTAACTGAGAGTCCTGGTGGAGTCCTTCCTGCAACTCGCTCTTCTCCCTGCCAATGAGGGTGCAGGGGAAGGAGCAGATCGGGTGGCCGTGGTTGTGTGAGCGCTCGCATTATGCAGTGTCAGCAAGCAGAGGGAGGGGGGAGGAATCACCCGCAGGAGCTGACTGGGAACTCCCTCCCTCTTAGACATTGATTTTTTGTAAAAAAAAAAAAAATTTTATTGGGGGGGCACATGGTGGGGCACAGCATTATGTGGGGGGGGGGGGGGGGGTCAGGGCCCCCTCTGGCCCCCCCTAGGGATGCCATTGTCCCCTCCTGACTGACCTCAGCGGGGGATCCTCAGCCCCACCCACTGCAGCTGTCGGGCAGAGAGAGGATAGATGCGGCGAATCACGTGAGTGCTGATCTGCGTTCTGAAATGGGTATATAGCAGCATTATTTTTTTAAGGCATAGACACAGGGCACAATTACAGGAATACATAGAGAGCATGGTGTAATTTTAACTTAGTGGGTTAACAGCCCCTTTAATGAAAGTGAAAGAGGAGAGCGCAAAAGCTGGCCTGAAATTGAACATTAAGAAAACTAAGATCATGGTAACCAGTCCCATCACTCCTTGGCAAAAAGAAGGAGAATAAATGGAAAGAGTGACAGATTTTATCTTCCTAGGCTCCAAGATCATGGCAGACAGTGACTGTAGCCATGAAATTATGAAACGCTTGCTTCAAGAGGTTTTTGAATGCAAAGACATCATGCTACCGACAAAGTGGCATATAGTCAAAGCTATGGAATTCCCAGTAGTAACCTATGGATGTGAAAGTTGGACCATAAGGAAGGCTGAACGCCAAAGAATGGATGTTTTTGAACTATGGTGTTGGAGAAGACTCTTGAAAGTCCCTTGGATGGCAAGAAGATAAAACCAGATAATCCTGAAGGTGATCAACCCTGAATATTCATTGGAAGGGCAGATTCTGAAGCTATAACTCGCATACTTTGGCCACCTAATGCGAAGTGAAAACGCATTGGAAAAGAGCCTGATGCTGGGAAACATGGAAGGAAAAAGGAGAAAAGGACGACAGAAAACAAGATGGATAGATAGCATCATCAAAACAATGAACATGAAGTTAAGCAAGCACTGGGAGGCAGTGGAGGACAGAAAAGTCTGGTGCACTATGGTCCATGAGGTCACGAAGAGTCGGACATGACTAAACAACAGCAACAAAATACCGACTGCCTACTGCCAGGAGATAAATAACAAATGTGTGTGTTCTTTAACTTTAACCACTTGTCTACTGGGCACTTTCACCCACTTCCTGCCCAGGCCAATTTTCAGCTTTCAGCACTGTCACACTTTGAATGACAATTGAGCGGTCATGCAACACTGTACCCATATGAATTTGTTATAATTTTTTCACACAAATGGAGCTTTCTTTTGGTGGTATTTAATCACCACTGGGTTTTTAATTTTTTTGCTACATAAACGAAAAAAGAACGAACATTTGGGGGAAAAAAAAATGTTCATAGTTTGTTATAAAATTTTGCAAACAGGTAATTCTTCTCTTTCGCTAACGTGCACTAATGAGTCTGCACTGACGAGGCAGCACTGATGTGCACTGATGAGATGGCACTCATGTGCACTGATGAGGCAGCACTATTGGGCATTGATGAGGAGGCACCGATGAGGCTGCACTGATGGGCACTGATAGGCACTAATAGATGACATTGAAGGGCACTGATAGGTGGCACTGATAGGCTGCACTGATAGGTGGCACTGATTGGCACTGATAGGCGGCACTGATGGGCACTGATAGGCATTAATAGACAACATTGAAGGGCACTGATAGGTGGCACTGATGGGCTGCACTGATAGGTGGCACTGATTGGCACTGATAGGCAGCACTGATGGAAACTGGTGGGCAGCACTGATGAGCACTGATAGGCGACACTGATGAGAAGGCACTGATGGGCACTGATTGGCAGCACTAATGGATATAGATTGGCAGCACTGGTGGGCACTGATTGGCAGCACTGGTGGGCACTGTTGGGACTGCACTGATAGACTGGACACTGATAATTAGTGCTCTGATTATCAGTGTAGATGTCCCTTTCACACAAGCTGGCTATCGGATCTCCTCTCCTCATGCTGTGAGCATGAGGAAAGTAATGCCGATACAGCTGATAAGTTGTAATTGGACACAGCTGATCACATGGTAAAGGCCCACTGTGATTGGCCCTTTACCCTGATCTATGATCAGCTGTGTCCTAAGGACATAGCAATCACAGAGGGTGCCACCCGCGATCACAAGAGGACATCATATGACACCCTCTCAGAACTGTCTGGCCGCACTGTAGCCGTCATTCTGATATAGCGCAGTTGGCAAGTGGTTAAAGAGTTATCTAATTTTTGGGGGTTTTTTTTGCAGTAATTACCTCACATTCAACATTTTATTTAGATGAATTGACTCTCCTGTTATCTCGTGCAATATTTCTGAAAAAACAGTCACATGATATTGATATTGCATGTGGAATCCTTGAATTGACCCCATTGTCCTGGATGACAAGTGCAATTTCAGCCGCATGCAAGCCAAATTTATAGACTTTAACATTTTGTATAGAACGGTTTTTAGATCAACGCAAATCTCTACAGATAAACAATGATTTTGCCTATTGATCAAGATGTGTAACCTAACAATATGCTCTTGCCATGCAGAGGGCAATCTCACAGACATTACTGAGTGCAGTGGAGAACCTGCAGAGTGCCTTACTTATAGGAAAATTTCCCGACAATGAGCCTACAGTACTGGTGGCTCCATCCGCTACCATGTATATAAACAGGTGAGTCCATTAATACCCCCAGTTCATATTTGTACGGCATGATAACTATTTTTGTAGAAGAAATACTCCATTAGAAGTACTCATATATTAATGATAACATTGCACATTTTATCCTGGAGGTCAGCCAGTATGACACTCCTGCATACACCTATTATAATAATTAAGATAACTGGCCCATGTGCACAACTGCCCATAGAGAAGAAATACAAAAACTGCTTTTTTATGGGATTCAGTGACAACTCAGTGGCAATTCAATACTTAAGCCCTTAACTTATTAAATTAAATAATGTAAAGGGGAAATAGAGGGCTATACACAATAATATCTGTATAGATCTCACAACGAACAGCACAATGATACAGAAACCACATCTCCCAGTGTATTGCCCTGTACACACGATCGGATATTGATCGGACATTCCGACAACAAAATCCTAGGATTTTTTCCGACGGATGTTGGCTGAAACTTGTCTTGCATACACACGGTCACACAAAGTTGTCGGAAAATCTGATCGTTCTGAACGCGGTGACGTAAAACACATACATCAGGACTATAAACGGGGCAGTAGCCAATAGCTTTCATCTCTTTATTTATTCTGAGCATGCTTGGCAATTTGTGCGTCGGATTTGTGTACACACGATCAGAATTTCCGACAATGGATTTTGTTGTCGGAAAATTTTATAGCAAGCTCTCAAAATTTCCGACAACAAGGTCCTATCACACATTTTCCGTCGGAAAATCTGACCGTGTGTACAGGGCATAAGAGGTCAATGTATGATTGTTTCTATTGTCCCTTGCACGAGTGCTGAACATTTATACAAGTCAATTTTCTTCTCATTATGTGTAATTTTCTATGAGTGGACTTAGCTTTTCTAACCAAAATCCTTTTTCACTGATATCTGTGTCTATTATTTATTTTATTTTGTTTATTACATGAACTTATATAGTGCTGTCAATTTACGCAGCACTTTACATATGTATTGTACATTCACATTAGACCCTGCCCTCAATCTCCAGTTTTCAGGCAGAAAGAACAGTTTTTATAATATAAAACTGCATTCAGGGCATTGGAGAAACCACTAGGGACAAAAGGGAGGTGAAATAATTTCATACAGTAATGTAATCTGTAAGATTACAGTATACTGTATGTATTGTGTGTGTTTCACTTTTTGAATTTGGCGCCGTTCTCCGACCCGTGCGTCGCAGGGAACGGAGCCCGGCTCCGTGATGAATGGAGCGGAGGACGAGCCGCTCACAATGTGGGGAGACATCGCAGAATCCAGGGGACAAGGTAAGTAAGCTCTTCCTGGATCCTGTGATGCGATCCGAGTCTGGCTCGGGGTTACCGCTTTTGGTTCTGAAATTCCACCCCGAGCCAGACTCGGGAATACCGCCAGGTAGGTTAACCTACCAACATGTCTTTGGAGTGTGGGAGGAAACCAGAGTACCCAGGAGAAACCCACTCAGGCACAGGGAGAACATGCAAACTCCATGCAGGTAGTGTCATGGTTGGGATTTGAAACTGCACTTGCAAAGTGCACTGTTCATTTGCCTTTAGTAGATCAACCACATCGAAACCTTCCATAAGTGTAATATATATATTTATATATATATGTACAGTGAGGGTAAAAAGTATCTGATCCCCTGCTGATTTTGTACGTTTGCCCACTGACAAAGAAATTATGAGTCTATAATTTTAGGTTTATTTTAACAGTGAGAGACAGAATAACAACAAAAATATCCAGAAAAATGCATTTCAAAAAAAGTTATAAATTGATTTGCATTTTAATAAGTGAAATAAGCA
Source organism: Aquarana catesbeiana (assembly GCF_042186555.1). NCBI lineage: Eukaryota > Metazoa > Chordata > Amphibia > Anura > Ranidae > Aquarana > Aquarana catesbeiana. Next base: position 233,476,808 of record NC_133334.1, read on the forward strand.
TTTGATCCCCTATCAATCAGCAAGATTTCTGGCTCCCAGGGGTCTTCTATACAGGTAACGAGCTGAGATTAGGAGCACTCTCCTAAAAGGAGTGCTCCTAATCTGAGCTTGTGACATGTATAAAGGACACCTGTCCACAGAAGCAATCAATCAATCAGATTTCAATCTCTCCAGCATGGCTAAGACCAAAGAGCTGTCCAAGGATGTCAGGGACAAAATTGTAGACCTACACAAGGCTGGAATGGGCTACAAGACCGTCGCCAACAGCTTGGTGAGAGGGTGACAATAGTTGGTGTGGTTATTTGCAAATGGAAGAAACACAAAATAACTGTCAATCTCCCTCGGTCTGGGGCTCCATGCAAGATCTCACCTCGTGGAGTTTCAATGATCATGAGAACGGTGAGGAATCAGCCCAGAACTACACGGGAGAATCTTGTCAATGATCTTAAGGCAGCTGGGACCATAGTCACCAAGAAAACAATTGGTAACACACTACCCATGAAGGATTGAAATCCTGCAGCGCCCGCAAGGCCCCCTGCTCAAGAAAGCACATGTACAGGCCCGTCTGAAGTTTGCTAATGAAGATCTGAATGATTCAGAGGAGAACTGGGTGAAAGTCAACTCAATTCGTCGTGTTTGGAGGAGGAGACATGCTGCCTATGACCCCAAGAACACCATCCCCACCGTCAAACATGGAGGTGGAAACATTATTCTTTGGGCGTTTTTTTCTGCTAAGGGGACAGGACAACTTCACCACATCAAGCGGACGATGGATGGGGCCACATGTACCATAAAATCTTGGGTGAGAACCTCCTTCCCTCAGCCAGGGCATTGCAAATGGGTTGTGGATAAGTATTCCAGCATGACAATGACCCAAAACACACGACCAAAGCAACAAAAGAGTGGCTCTAGAAGAAGCACATTAAGGTCCTGGAGTGGCCTAGCCAGTCTCCAGACCTTTATCCCATAGAAAATATGTGGAGGGAGCTGGAGGTTTGAGTTACCAAGCATCAGCCTTGAAACTTTAATGACTTGGAGAGGATCTGCAAAGAGGAGTGGGGCAAAATCCTTCCTGAGATGTGTGCAAACCTGGTGGCCAACTACTACGTCTGACCTCTGTGATTGCCAACAAGGGTTTTGCCACCAAGTACTAAGTTGCGAAGGGATCAAATACTTACAGGTGATACTCGAAAAATTAGAATATCGTGCAAAAGTTCATTTATTTCACTAATGAAACTTAAAAGGTGAAACTAATATATAAGATGGACTTATTACATGCAAAGCAAGATAGTTCAAGCCGTGATTTGTCATAATTGTGATGATTATGGCTCATGAAAACTCCAAATCCACAATCTCAGAAAATTTGAATATTGTGAAAAGGTGCAATATTGTAGGCTCAAAGTGTCCCACTCTAATCAGCTAATTAAGCCATAACACCGGCAAAGGGTTCCTGAGCCTTTAAATTGTATCTCAGTCTGGTTCAGTAGGAATCACAGTCATGGGAAAGACTGCTGACCTGACAGTTGTGCAGAAAACCATGATCGACACCCTCCATAAGGAGGGAAAGCCTCAAAAGGTAATTGCAAAAGAAGTTGAATGTTCCCAAAGTGCTGTATTAAATCACATTAATAGAAGGTTATGTGGAAGGGAAAAGTGTGGAAGAAAAAGGTGCACAAGCAGCAGGGATGACCGCAGCCTGGATAGGATTGTCAGGAAAAGGCCATTCAAAATTGTTGGGGACTTTCACAAGGAGTGGACTGAGGCTGGAGTGCATCAAGAGCCACCACACACAGACGGATCCTGGACATGGGCTTCAAATGTCATATTCCTCTTGTCAAGCCACTCCTGAACAACAAACAAGAAGCGTCTTACCTGGGCTAAAGAAGAACAGACCTCGTCTGTTGCTCAATGGTACAAAGTCCTCTTTTCTGATGAGAGCAAATTTTGCATCTCATTTGGAAACCAAGGACCCAGAGTATGGAGGAAGAATGGAGAGGCACAAACTGCAAGATGCTTGAAGTCCAGTGTGAAGTTTCCACAGTCTGTCTTGATTTGGGGAGCCATGTCATCTACTGGTTTTGGTCCACTGTGCTTCATTAAGTCCAGGGTCAACGCAGCTGTCTACCAGGAGATTTTGGAGCACTTCATGCTTCCTTCCGCAGACGAGCTTTATGGGGATGCTGACTTCATTTTCCAGCAGTACGTGGCACCTGCCCACACTGCCAAAAGCACCAACACCTGGTTCAATGACCATGGGATTACTGTGCTTGATCAGAAGCAAACTCGCCTGACCTGAACCCCATAGAGAATCTATGGGGCATTGTCAAGAGAAAGATGAGAGACATGAGACCGAACAATGCAGAAGAGCTGAAAGCCGCTATTGAAGCATCCTGGTCTTCCATAACACCTCAGAAGCGCCAGAGGCTGATAGCTTCCAAGCCACGCCGCATTGAGGCAGTAATTGCTGCAAAAGGGGCCCAAAGTACTGAGTACATATGCATGCTTATACTTTTCAGAGGTCCGATATTGTTCTATGTACAATCCTGGTTTTATTGAGTGCATGCAATATTCTAATTTTCTGAGTTTGTGGATTTGGGGTTTTCATGAGCTGTAAGCCATAATCATCACAATTATGACAAATCACGGCTTGAACTATCTTGCTTTGCATGTAATGAGTCTATCTCATATATTAGTTTCACCTTTTAAGTTGCATTAGTGAAATAAATGAACTTTTGCACGATATTCTAATTTTTCGAGTATCACCTGTATTTCACCCATTAAAATGCACATCAATTTATAACTTTTTTAAATGCATTTTTCTGTATTTTTTTGTTGCAATTCTGTCTCTCACTGGTAAAATAAACCTACCATTAAAATTATAAACTGATCATTTCTTTGTCAGTGGGCAAATATACAATATCAGCAGGGGATCAAATACTCAGGATCTCGTCACGGTATCTCTGCATTCAAAATGCCATCAATAAAATGCACCTGTGTTCATTGTCCATAGTAGGGATGAGCTTCGTGTTCGAGTCGAACCCATGTTCGACTCGAACATCGGCTGTTCGATCGTTCGCCGAATTGCGAACGATATGGGCCGTTCGCGCCAAATTCGTGTGGCGCGTCACGGCCCATAATTCACTGCGGCATCGCAGTGCATTGCTTGCTGATGATTGGCCAAGCATGCACTATGACCCGCATGCTTGGCCAATCACAGCGCCGCCTTAACAGAGAGCCATAATTGGCCAAAGCCAAGGAGGCTTTGGCCAATTATGGCTCAGGGGATTTAGTACACGCCCCACACTATATAAGGCCGCCTGCACGGCGGCCCTGTGCAGTGTGTTCCGGTGTGCTTAGAGAGAGAGAGAGACAGTGTCATTTCATTTGAGTTAGCTAGATTAGGCAGGACAGTCAGTCAGTTAGCTGCACTTAAAGTGTATTGTGTATATATATGCATCCCAGGTGTTGCATATATATATATATATACACTGTATTCAGTTTAGCTAGATCCGTTCCTGTTATCTTCTAGACTATTTACATTTAGTGCAGTGCGTCCTGCTCACAGTGTTCAGCTAGATCCGTTCCTGTTATATTCCTACTGACAGGCAGGCTTGTCTTGTTACAGTATTTTGAAGAAAATTACTGGTGTTCTTTTGATCCTATTAGTGCCACAGTCAGGCAGCTAGACTATTTACATTTAGTGCAGTGCGTCCTGCTCACAGTGTTCAGCTAGATCCGTTCCTGTTATATTCCTACTGACAGGCAGGCTTGTCTTGTTACAGTATTTTGAAGAAAATTACTGGTGTTCTTTTGATCCTATTAGTGCCACAGTCAGGCAGCTAGACTATTTACAGTTAGTGCAGTGCGTCCTGCCCACAGTGTTCTGCTAAACCTACAAGTAAGTGGGGTGCGTCCTGCTCACAGTGTTCAGCTAAACCTACAAGTTAGTGGGATGCGTCCACCTCACAGTGTTCAGCTAAACCTACAAGCTAGTGTGGTGCGTCCTGCTCACAGTGTTCAGCTAGATCCGTTTCTGTTATCTTCTTACTGACAGGCAGGCTTGTCTTGTTACAGTAAATACAGCTACCTGAAGAAAATTGCTGGTGTTCTTTTGATCCTATTAGTACCACAGTCAGGCAGCTAGACTATTTACAGTTAGTGCAGTGCGTCCTGCTCACAGTGTTCTGCTAAACCTACAAGTTAGTGGGGTGCGTGCTGCTCACAGTGTTCAGCAAAACCTACAAGTTAGTGGGGTGCGTCCACCTCACAGTGTTCAGCTAAACCTACAAGCTAGTGGGGTGCGTCCTGCTCACAGTGTTCAGCTAGATCCGTTCCTGTTATCTTCTTACTGACAGGCAGGCTTGTCTTGTTACAGTATTTTAAAGAAAATTACTGATGTTCTTTTGATCCTATTAGTACCACAGTCAGGCAGCTAGACTATTTACAGTTAGTGCAGTGCGTCCTGCTCACAGTGTTCTGCTAAACCTACAAGCTAGTGGGGTGCGTCCTGCTCACAGTGTTCAGCTAGATCCATTTCTGTTATCTTCTTACTGACAGGCAGGCTTGTCTTGTTACAGTAAATACAGCTACCTGAAGAAAATTGCTGGTGTTCTTTTGATCCTATTAGTACCACAGTCAGACAGCTAGACTATTTACAGTTAGTGCAGTGCGTCCTGCTCACAGTGTTCTGCTAAACCTACAAGTTAGTGGGGTGCGTCCTGCTCACAGTGTTCAGCTAAACCTACAAGTTAGTGGGGTGCGTCCACCTCACAGTGTTCAGCTAAACCTACAAGCTAGTGTGGTGCGTCCTGCTCACAGTGTTCAGCTAGATCCGTTTCTGTTATCTTCTTACTGACAGGCAGGCTTGTCTTGTTACAGTAAATACAGCTACCTGAAGAAAATTGCTGGTGTTCTTTTGATCCTATTAGTACCACAGTCAGGCAGCTAGACTATTTACAGTTAGTGCAGTGCGTCCTGCTCACAGTGTTCTGCTAAACCTACAAGTTAGTGGGGTGCGTGCTGCTCACAGTGTTCAGCAAAACCTACAAGTTAGTGGGGTGCGTCCACCTCACAGTGTTCAGCTAAACCTACAAGCTAGTGGGGTGCGTCCTGCTCACAGTGTTCAGCTAGATCCGTTCCTGTTATCTTCTTACTGACAGGCAGGCTTGTCTTGTTACAGTATTTTAAATAAAATTGCTGGTGTTCTTTTGATCCTATTAGTACCACAGTCAGGCAGCTAGACTATTTACAGTTAGTGCAGTGTGTCTTGCTCACAGTGTTCTGCTAAACCTACAAGTTAGTGGGGTGCGTCCACCTCACAGTGTTCAGCTAAAGCTACCTGTAGAAGGTTGGTGGTGTTCTCATACTACAGGCAGGCAGTTGATTTTGCTAGCTGCAGTATCAGTACATATATATATATATATATATATATATATATCCCAGCTTAGTGCAGCTACAGGCCATTAGTATGTCTGGAAGGCCAAGAAGGAGAGGCAGACAGTCACAAGCCAATAAGAGAGGGCAAGCAGGCTCTGTGTCTAGTGCTGGTCGTGGAGACGGTGCATCCTCATCAGCACGTGGCCATGGGACACGCTTGGCCTTTTTTTCGGCAGCTGGCCATGTTGAGCTGCAACATGCGGAAGACTTGGTCGAGTGGATGACCAAGCCGTCCTCATCCTCCTCATCCTCTCTCACCCATGCCCAGGGTACTTTGTCTGGCAAAGCAGCGGCCTCTTCCCTCGGCTCAATGTCATCAGTGACTCCTTCCCTAGCCCCACCATGTCCTCCTGAGGAGTCCCTCGAACTGTTTGACCACAGTGTTGGGTACATGCTCCAGGAGGATGCCCAGCGTTTGGAAGGCTCTGATGATGATACTGAGCTCGATGAAGGCAGTAACACGAGCACGGACAGAGGGGGTGCCCAAGAAGGACAGCAATCTGGCAGTCATGCTCCCCCTGCTGCAGCATACTGCCAGGTTTGCTCCAGTGATGAGGAGGGAGGGGATGATGAGGTCACTGACTCAACGTGGGTGCCTGATAGGAGAGAAGAGGAGGAGGAGGAGGAGGAGGCGGCACATCACCAACGAGGCAGGATGCCCTCCAGGGGCCAGCCTAAGGGCAGCACATTGACTGCATCACACCCCAAAGCTCCACATGTGCAGGGCGCTGCAGTCTCTGCGCGTTATTCAAAAAGTTCTTTGGTGTGGGCCTTTTTTGAGACGAGTGCATCAGATCGCACCGCTGCTATTTGCAACATATGTCTCAAGCGTATCTCGCGTGGCCAAAACATCTCCCGCTTGGGTACCACATGCTTGACCAGACATATGTTGACCTGCCATGCAGTTCGTTGGCAAGCGTATCTAAAAGACCCACACCAAAGAACAAAGAGGACCTCTGCTTGCTCCTCATCAGCTGAGATTTCCAACCCCACTAGACCTTCAGTCCTCTCTGAGACCTGCACTGAGAGGAATGAAGGTGGAGAATTAGGTGTGTCACAGCCACGTACTTGTGGGCAATCTGATTTTGGTACACCGACGTCAGATTGTACCAGGCAAATTTCCCTGCCCCAGCTGCTGCACCGCCGAAAGAAGTTTGCTCCCAGCCATCCACATGCCCAGCGGTTGAATGCTAGCTTGGCAAAATTGCTAGCACTTCAACTGCTGCCTTTTCAGTTGGTAGACTCTGCCCCCTTCCGTGAGTTTGTGGAATGTGCAGTTCCTCAGTGGCAGGTACCCAAACGCCACTTTTTCTCACGGAAGGCGATTCCGGCTCTCTACCAGCATGTGGAAGGCAATGTCCATGCCTCGCTGGACAGGGCGGTCAGCGGTAAGGTGCATATTACCGCTGACTCATGGTCCAGCAGGCATGGACAGGGACGTTACCTAAGTTTCACGGCGCATTGGGTGACTCTGCTGGCAGCTGGGAAGGATGCAGGACAAGGTGCAGTAGTGTTGGAGGTTGTTCCGCCACCACGCCTCCAAAATGCTAATGATTGTGACACACCTCTCTCCTCCACCCCCTCCTCTTCTTCTTCCTCCATGGCCTCTTCCTCGGAACCAGCGGTGCTCCGTAGTCGTTCAAGGGGCTACGCAAGTACGCAGGCCAAAAGATGCCATGCGGTGCTTGAGCTGGTGTGCTTGGGGGACAGGAGCCACACTGGGGCAGAGGTTCTGTCAGCTCTGCAGGGCAGGTTCAGAGGTGGTTGACGCCACGCCAACTTAAGGCAGGAATGGTGGTTTGCGACAATGGCACCAACCTCCTCTCTGCCCTCCGACAGGGACAAATGACCCATGTGCCCTGTTTGGCTCACGTCCTTAACTTGGTGGTGCAGCAGTTCTTGGGCAGGTACCCGGGCTTACAGGATGTCCTGAGGCAGGCCAGGAAAGTCTGTGTGCATTTCCGCCGGTCATATAATGCCAGTGCTCGGCTGACGGACGTCCAAAAGGAGTTTAACCTGCCCAAGAACCGCCTAATCTGTGACATGCCCACCAGGTGGAACTCAACGTTGGCCATGCTGCAGCGGCTGCACATGCAGCAGAGGGCCATCAATGAGTACCTGTGCGACTATGGCACCAGGACAGGGTCAGGGGAGCTTGTTTTTTTTTCCCCACGCCAGTGGGCCATGATCAGGGATGCATGCACTGTCCTGTCACCATTTGAGGAGGCCACGAGGATGGTGAGCAGTGACAGTGCATGCATCAGTGACACTGTCCCCCTTGTCCACCTGTTGGAGCACACGCTGCGTGGAATAATGGACAGGGCACTTGAGGCAGAACAGAGGCAGGAAGAGGAGGACTTCCTTAGCTCTCAAGGCCCCCTTTATCCAGACAGTGTTCCTGCGTGCCCGCCGATCACACAGGAAGAGGACGAGGAGGAAGAGGAGGAGGAGGAGGAAGATTGTGTCAGTATGGAGGTGGAGCCTGGCACTCAGCATCAGCAGCAGTCTTTAAGGGATCAGTCCCAAGAAACACATGGACTTGTACGTGGCTGGGAGGAGGTGGCTGCGGACCATGTTGTCCTTAGTGACCCAGAGGACTCCGGACCGAATGCCTCAGCAAACCTACGCTGCATGGCCTCCCTGATCCTGCAAAGCCTGCGTAAGGATCCTCGTATTCGTGGTATCAAGGAGAAGGACCAATACTGGCTGGCAACCCTCCTTGATCCACGTTACAAGGGTAAGGTTGCGGACCTTATCTTGCCATCGCAGAGGGAGCAGAGGATGAAACATCTTCAGGAGGCCTTGCAGAAAGGTCTGTGCAACGCGTTCCCAGAGACTGGGAGGTTACAAACTCCTGTTTCTGGACAACGTGTTGCTGAGGCTTCGGTCAGTCAAAGAAGGAGCGGTGGAGAAGGTGGCCGTCTGACCGATGCGTTCAGACAATTTTTTGGTCCGCAGCCCCAAGGTATGATTGGTTCCAGCAACCATCGCCAGCGTCTGTTTTACATGGTGCAGGAATACCTAGGGGCAAGATCAGACTTGGACACCTTTCCCACTGAAAATCCTCTGGGTTACTGGGTCTTGAGGATGGATCACTGGCCAGAGCTTGCACAGTATGCAATTGAGCTACTGGCCTGTCCTGCATCCAGCGTTCTTTCGGAACGCACATTCAGTGCTGCTGGAGGCGTGGTAACCGATCACAGGGTGCGTCTGTCTACTGACTCGGTCGATCGACTGACCTTCATAAAAATGAATGAGTCTTGGATCACCACCAGCTACCAAGCACCTGATGCTGATGTAACCGAATAATTTTTTTTGAAATCTCAGATCCCTTCAAAGACTGCCTATGCTGATGCTGAGTGACTATTCCTGAGTAATTATCCTCTTCCTCCTCAATCATCACGCTGATAGCTTGTAAGAGCATTTTTGGTTCTGGGCGCCACCACCAGTGCCTAAGGCACAATTTTTCAGCCCCTGTTTAACAGGGGCGTGTAATTACGATTTTTGATGTAATACTTTGCAGCAGGGCTCGTTCCTGCATTCCAACTAGAGTGTCTGTGAAGGGTTGCAGTGTTGTGGCACCAGCACCAGTGCCTAAGGCCCAATTTTTCAGCCCTTGTTTAACAGGGGCGTGTAATTACAATTTTTGATGCAATACTTTGCAGCAGGGCTCGTTCCTGCATTCCAAATAGAGTGTCTGTGAGGGGTTGCAGTGTTGTGGCACCAGCACCAGTGCCTAAGGCCTAATTTTTCAGCTCCTGTTCAACAGGGGCATGTAATTACAATTCTTGATCTAATATTTCACAGCAGAGCCCTGTGAGGGCTTACAGTGTTGTGGCCACAGCAACACCTAAGGCCCAAATTTCTGCTGAGTATATAGGGCAGGACCCTACTTTCAAACAACTAACTTACAAACGACTCCTACTTGCAAACGGAAGGAGACAACAGGAAGTGAGAATAAATCTACCCCTAGGAAGGGAAATTCTCTCCTGTAAGAGTTAATATGGGAAAAACATTTCTCCTTTCCACTGATGCTTTCCAATCCATTGGGACAAAAAGTGAGGTGAAATCTTCTGAAGAGGAGGAAAGACAGCAAAACAAATGTCACAGGGGTGATAACCCTTCCCTATGTTTTCCAAAAAGCTTAAAAAAGATTTTTTGGCTGGAGCTAAACACGTTAAAAATGTACCCGTTCAAAATTACAAAGAGATTCTACTTAACAACAAACCTACAGCCTGTATACTGCTGTTCAGAGTATATAGGGCCTGGTGGCCCCACACCTTTCCTTATTTTAATTTGGGTGCGGGGTTCCCCTTAATATCCATACAAGACCCAAAGGGCCTGGTAATGGACTGGGTGGTACCCATGCCGTTTGTCTCACTGATTTTCATCCATATTGCCAGGAGTCAGGACCCGACATTACATTAAACCCGCAAGCAGTTTTAAATGAGATTTTTTCCTTTAAAAATGACATTTGGTGCAGGGACTGTTCTAAACACGGGAAACACACGTCACTTTACAGGCATACTATAGACACCCCTCAGGTACGATATTTAAAGGAATATTTAACTTTTTTTTTTTTTACTTTAAGCATCATTAAAATCACTGCTCCCGAAAAAACGGCCGTTTTTAAAAGTTTTTTTTGCATTGATACATGTCCCCTGGGGTAGGACCCGGGTCCCCAAACCCTTTTTAGGACAATACCATGCAAATTAGCCTTTAAAATGAGCACTTTTGATTTCGAACGTTCGAGTCCCATAGACGTCAATGGGGTTCTAACGTTCGTGCGAACTTTCGGTCCGTTCGCAGGTTCTGGTGCGAACCGAACCGGGGGGTGTTCGGCTCATCCCTAGTCCATAGCATACGCCTGCCTATACCATAACCCCACCGACACCATGGGCCACTCGATCCACAACATTGACATCAGCAAATCGCTCATCCACACAACGCCATACACGCTGTCTGCCATCTGCCCTGTACAGTGAAAAACGGGATTCATCTGTGAAGAGAACACCTCTCCAAAGTGCCAGACACCATCCAATGTGAGCAAGTCGGTTACAATGACGAACTGCAGTCAGGTCAAGACCCCGGTGAGGATGACCAGCATGCAGATGAGCTTCCCTGAGATGGTTTCTGACAGTTTGTGCAGAATTATCTTGGCAAAGGAGAAGTGCTCACTAACACAAAAGTGTTGCATTTATAATATATATTACTGTGCAAAAGTTTTAGGCAGGTGTGAAAAAATGGTGTAAATTACGAATATTTTCAGAAATAGAAATGTTAGTATTTTTATTAAAATCCAAATCAAACCAATATTTAGTATGACCACCCTTTGTAGGTTGTTCCTAACATCTTGGAGAACTATAGCATGCAGATACCGCCGCACACTGTATTCACCTCCAATGTAAGATTAATGGAAAACTGGCTTCAGTTCAGCCCATCGGGCAAGCCCCTCTGACATGTTTCACCCACTCTGCACTCTATGATTAGATGTATCTCTGGAGTTGTGCCTTAACATTGATATTTTATCTACAACCTTTGTGTGGCAGGCTACAGTCAGACCAGGTGGGAAGTGCCTCTGTGAATGTCCACAATGTCAACACAGCAGCATTTAAACTCCCCTCCATCACATCTATGAATGTTCCCCTAGACAGAGATGAAGCGTTGGATCTTCGGGCAAGTATAAAGTCATTTATATAGCTACACAATTGATAAACAGTAGTATAAAAATAAGCAGTATCAACACTGAAATATTAAAATACTAAAACAGCGCTAAATGAAATTACATAAAACATGCAAAAAATTCCTTTGCAATATCACAGTATGTGGTCTTCTCCACAAAGAACAGTCTATAGGCAGTAGATGGTAAAGCAGACAAAGCAAAACGAATTTGATTGTAGTATGTGGGTAGTCAAAACGTGCACCTATCACCATTAATGTGAGCAGATTCCACCTTGTGCAGCACACTCCCCGCAGGGTGTCAAACTCACCAGAGTCACAAAATAAATCAGCGTTTATGGTAGAATACACAGCCTCTCAAATTCTAAGTACACATCACCAACAAGGTCCACCAGTACAGGGGCTCCAGAGTTATGTCATAAAAATACAAGAAAGTCGGCACATAGCGTAATCTCGTTTATTTCAGACAAAAACCCCCCATATAAAAGCAGACCCCTTAGTAAACTGCGTACATCAAAGGTTAAAATCACAAGCAAAGGAAAATTAGTGGCACAGAGGGCAGAGGACCGTACTCAGCCGTCCAGGATACATCCAGCACCTTCTTGCAGATAGTTGTGGATACTTCCGGGTCGGCAATGCAGGGCGGTGGAACGCACAGTTCACTAACAGGATGTCATGGTGGTCACGCCCTGACCAGTTTCGTCATTGTGGACTTTTACAGAGGGCGTCCTAATTTTCCTTTGCTTGTGATTTAAACTTTTGATGTACGCAGTTTACTAAGGGGTATGCTTTTATATGGGGGGTTTTTGTCTGAAATAAACGAGATTACGCTATGTGCCGACTTTCTTGTATTTTTATGACATAACTCTGGAGCCCCTGTACTGGTGGATCTTGTTGGTGATGTGGACTCAGAATTTGAGAGGCTGTGTATTCTACCATAAACGCTGATTTATTTTGTGACTCTGGTGAGTTTGACCCCCTGCGGGGAGTGTGCTGCACAAGATGGAATCCGCTCACATTTATGGTGATAGGTGCACTTTTTGACTACCCACATACTACAATCAAATTCGTTTTGCTTTGTCTGCTTTACCATCTACTGCCTATAGACTGTTCTTTGTGTGGAAGACCACATACTGTGATATTGCAAAGGATTTGTTTGTGTGTGGGTGTTTTAAATCAATAAACAGTATTATGCTATGCCAGTGCCCCTTTGTTCTTGCATGGTGCATTTTGTGAATTACCCCATGAAAAATTGATCTAATCCGGGGGATAGGAGCCAGTTTCAAGTTTCAGATGATTACAGGCTCCAGCACCTGTTATATTTGTAATGCGCTTGGAGGATTGGAGTTTATCGTATCGTGTGTGTGGAGACATAAGGCTCGTATATCACTCATGTCTGGTGAGTTTATTACCAATGGGGATTACCCGTGCACGAAGACTTGGTTATGGTATCCAGATGAGGAATCTATTTCTGGTTGTTAAGGTTTACGGAGCACTGATCACACTATATAGATCTCATGTAGACTTTTTCTTTTTATCGCATATTGATGGACTCTTAAGTGGTTTTAATTACCACAATTTGCATGGAATATTTCATTTTATTATTCTATTAGCGCTGTTAGTGCTGAGTTGATTGTTTCGATTTTTATCTTTGGCGCATTTTATTAAATGTATTTATACATGTAACATAGGACATAAGTTTAAGAGATTCAGCGCAGAATATGTGGTATAAAATGTAATTGTTACAATAATTATGCCTTAAACAGTATACTTAAGGATACCCTCCCTCCCTGTCTTTTGCTGATAGGACACACTTATATTTTGCAAGCATACAGCAGTATGCAGTAGTGGGACAAGGTTGTCCAGCGCCCCAGGCAAAGATGCCAAACAATGCCCTCCTCTCCAGTGGGCAGACCAGGTGATGGGACTAATAACAGTTTTGTTTCACATCACAGTACAACGTATGTAATGCTTACAGCATGCACTTTAATAGTGCCAATGGTTGTGGTATGCTGTGGAAAAAAACAGAGTTGAGTAGCTGTGCACATACTCTCCTGCAGTAAAATATGGGACTAACAGTGGCAAGGGAAGAAATACCCCAGGAGCAGTGTGAGGGTATAAATGGTGGCATCGCTGCATGTAAAAAAAAGTGTCACTGGAGGGGAAAAAAAAACCTGCAAAGGTAATGTCATCGAAAAGAAAAAAGGCCCCTGCATTGGTGGTGTCACTCAAAGGGAAAAAATTTGCTGTACCAGTGTTGGTGAGAAAAAAATAAATAAAATGCTGCTGCGTTGGTGTCAGTGGTGGGAAAAAATACCAGTGCGTTGGTGGTGTCAGACTAAGAATGACAGCTTTGGCATCTCTGGAAGTGGGATGAAGAAGGGTAAGTGTGAGTCACTGTGGGGTGCACTTAAATAATGGGCTCTGCGTCACTGTAGGGGTGGGAGGGGAGCTGAAGGGTGCTACTCCAGCACAGTCCCATTGCAAGTCAAGAAAAAATGCCTTGTCTCCTACGAGGCCAGTTCATATCACTGTGTTGCGATGGGGTAAGCTGAAAAACAGTACGACATGCAGTACTAATTTTCAACTTAGCAAAATGAAACCCAGCGTCTCACACCGTGCTGCATCCAAGACAACTTAATGAAATATCACTTTGTGACATTTCAATAGAGTTTGTATAAAAAAAGTAAAGTCACAATCAGTGGGTCAGCAATGATGTCATCCCACTGCACACCAGCGGCTGGGTTGTATCTCAGCCACTGGTATAAATGGGCCCTAAGGGATCTTTCACGCAGAGCTGTGAGCGAATCCCCTGCTGAATCAGAGCTGAATGGATGGATGTCAGGTTTTTATACATTCGTGCATGTTCAGTTTGTGTCCGGCAGACATGGGCTGACCTGTGATAGCATTGTGGGCAGGCAAATGTAAATGGTCTTGTGTCCGTTTACATCAGGCTACCTCTGATCCATTATGTTTAGGTCCAGAAAAAAACACAGTGGAATACAGCAAACGCCATGAATGGCGTTCGTTCCATGAGACCGGAAGTGACGTCAGTCGTGCCGGAAGTTGTGTCGCGTCAATGCATTTCACCCTCCCACAGGGCGTCATCAAAGGACCTTTGATGTCGCGTTTGCTGTATTCCTCTCAAATTTCATGCCTGTTTTTAACTTACGTTTGTAAGTATGCACTTTTTATGCACAATAAATATCTGTTCTTAGCATACTTCACTATTAGTCCCTTCTCTTCCTTTTGGGTATCTGGTTTTATGGTTGAGAAATTATTTTGAAAGATTATTTATCATCAAGTCACATCATTGAATCTGCCATCCTGCGGACATCCTTTGGATATTGTTATAAGTCTGTATTGACCCCCAGACTGAAAAGCTGGGTGTCGTTGTGATCTGGTGAGTGGGGACACATGTGGGGGTGTCTTGGTACACCTGAAAACATTTTCTTTGCACTTTTTGCACACCAGATGTGAAACATTTTCCCAGTTTTTTATGGACATCATGTTTTTGTTGTTTTTTTACTTATGATGGGTCTGTGTTTGTGAGCGCTGTATTTATATATTTTTATTGTGTCCAAGTGTTTAGCACTTTGTGTATAGCAGCTTCATTCACTTTATATCACCTATATATATTTTTTTCACCATCAGCGCAAGTTTATATATGTAGATTATATATTTTTTCACATTCATGTAAATTGACCCAACTTAAAGCGGAGTTCCATTTAGAAATTACATTTAACAGTAATCAGCTGCATTCAATACAAAGAACAACCTTTGGAAAAAAAATGTTTTTTTTTACTCACCTTTTCAGGTCTGTTGCTAGGGGGTCCCTCGTAATCTGCCTCTTCCTCTCCAAGGCACCTGACGTCATTTCCCTCGGCACCCGTGCTCGCTAGTGCTCCTGGGAGATGTCTGTCATCATTTCCCAGGAGTCACTGGGCAGCGCCGAGGGCTTCATTGCCATCACAATGGAGGCGGGCACTTCCTAAAACGCCGCCCGTTGTGATGGCAACGTCAGAAGTGTACGGCGCATGCGCGAGAACGGCGGTGCATGCTGGTAATACAGCAGCACCGTATCCAGGAAGTGTATGCTTGTGGGCTTCACCTGCCCACACCTAAGATGGGAATGCCCAAGCACAAATAATATAAGGTAACTTTTTTTATGAAATAGTAATGAAAGCGGCGCTATTTACACGAATAACGATTGTTAATTTAACATTATAAGATAGAAAGAGAATGATTTAAAAAAAAAATCATATATGTGGTTCGAACTCCGCTTTAATTGGTTTAGCTATTTTTTTGTTGTTGATGTTTTTGTTTTTTTATTGAAGAAATTAATGATCACATTCCCACCCACAGAAAGTATGAGCCATATGTTCTGAGCACATTGGCTGGTATCCACATTGAAGGAATGGTGAGCGTGTGTCTTATATCAATGACCAGGTGCATAGGGGCTGGTATCTACTGAGCAGGAGGTCTGCACACATATTGCCCTCTTGCTGTGGCAATACCAGCCGGTATAAGCCCTCACTTGTGATGACCAGTGCTGACATCTAAAGTATCAGAATAACATTTCAGACATGTTACCTGATCTGTTGGAACAGGTTACCATCTAGTAAAACTGTAAGGTAAAACAACAACCACATGATTTCAGAACTAACCAAGACTGTTACTTTAACCTTCATTTCAATTTTTAGATGGTGAGCTTTTCAGTGAACCCGTTTTCCTCAAGGAACACGTTTGAAATGACTGGTTCTGTAGGAGGTCTGAGCCTTTCTAGCACCAATGGATCCACCATCCCTATAAAGGATCTCACAGAATATATAGAGGTAAAAAAATATTCTATCCATAGTTTCCACACTGTACTGTTCTTCAAAGATGGCAGTGACAAACATCACATGGACATACTAACTAGTGTCTCTACGATACTTCACCAATCATATTTAGTAGACGGACTGTAGTAGTTAATTGTGAAAGCTGTACATTTCACACCACTGATAGGCCATCTTCCCTTGGTATTTCTCTCTGCTTTCCTGTAAACTATATCTGTAGCATTCAGCTCTATTCAAACCAAGATTTACAAGGTGAAGCTTCCTACCCTGTTAGCCAAGATTAACAAGGTGCCTTCAATAGTGTACCAGGCTATCTTTCTGTGTTCCATAGACATGTGAACTGAAAAAAAATTTGTTCATTTTTGTTTTTTTGCTTTTTTTTCTGAAATTCGGAAATTCGAAAATTCGGAAATCCAAATTTTCTGAATTTCGAGTTTCTAATTTCCGAATTTTCGAACTTGCGAATTTCCGAATTTTCGGAATTTCAAATTTCCGAATTTCGAATTTTCAAATATTTCAAATTTCCGAATTTCAAATTTAAGAATTTTCGAAATTCGAATTTCCGAATTTTCAAATTTCCGAATTTCGAATTTTCGAACTTCCAAATTTCGAATTTTCGAACTTCCGAATTTCCGAAATTTTCCAATTTCCGAAATTTCAAATTTCTGAATTTCGAATTTCCGAATTTCAAATTTCCAAAATGTAGAATTTCCGAAAGTTTGAATTTCCGAAATTATGAATTTCCGAAAATTCGGAAATTTGACAATTTGGAAATTCGAAATTCAGAAATTTGAAAATTCGGAACTTCTGAAATTGAAAAATTCGGAAATTCAAATTTGATAAAGAAACAATTCGGAACTAAACGAATTGCACATGTCTAGTGTTCCGCTCTATAGCTCTACTCTCTGTCTTCCCAGGATCAAAAGTATTCACTCAGAGGGCTCTAACTTGCTCCTTAGGCTTTATGCATCCAGCTTAAGACTTACTTCATGTCATTCCAGAGACAGGACTGCTGTATCCAGCTCCCAGTACAGTTAGACCAAGTTCCCTGTCCGCTTAAACCTTGTTTCCTGAGACAGGACAACTACAGCTGGTTCTTCTGGGTATTAGACTATCTCACCCAGGCATTCTGCCTTGTTCACGGCCTTGCAATAGCTGACTACATCTGCAAGCCTGTGGGGTATTTGGTTCCCATGCCTCAAGTCACTAGGATTCCTCCCATACTGGCATTTATATGGGCAGTGACTACATCCATCACATCACTATTTCTAAAAGGGGACCTGGCACCCAATAACATAATTCTCTATTACTAGACAGGTAGGACCTCCAGTGGCAAACTAGCTAACTGCACCTGCTTACAAACTTGGTGATAATGATATTTCCTTTTCAGATAATGTTACCCCGGGATTCCACAGATAACGATGTAAAAAGCATTTTCTATCTGGCTAACTTAACATCTGTTCTGGTAAATGTGACATCAGCCAGTCTTCCTCTTGTGATTCATGTGGAACCCAGTCAGCACATACCTCTGGTGCTGTACCTGGGGTACGAGTACCACCCAAATGAAACAAACTATGACATCAATTTTCATCTGCCCAATGGGAAATACCCTGGAGGTAAGTGCATGTCTTAAATACACCCCATAAAATCACAGCTACCTTTAGTTAGTTGCATATTCTTGCTGTTATAAAAGAGGCAGCATGTCACTTATTACTGCAAGGAAATTAAAGTTAAAGTGATTATACAGGTTTTTTAAATAACAAACATGTTATATTTACCTGCTCTGTGTAAGGGTTTTGCACAGAGCAGCCCCAATCCTCTTCTTCTGGGGTGCCCCGGCAGTGCTCCTGGCTCCTCCTCTTCATCGGGTCCCACACGGAGAGCTGCTTTCCCTGGGGGCACCCGGGCGGGCAGGCTTACGAGCCCCCCGCTGCTGCGTCCATTGACACAGACAGCAGGACTGGGCTCCGACCCTGCTCCTGTGTCACTGGATTTGATTGACATCCATTGGCTCCCGCTGCTATCAATCTACCCAATGAGGATGGAGACAGCGGCTGGAGTTGCTGGGCTTGTGCTCATCGCTGGAACAGATGGGCTCAGGTAAGAAAAGGGGGGGGGGGGCTCTGGGGGGCAGCTGCAGGACAGAAGGTTATTCAACTTAATGCATCATATGCATTAAGGTGAAAAAACACCTTGCAGTCACCGCCCCCCCCCTCCCTCGTTTTACTTACCTGAGACCCGTATCTCCTTGGGTGAGATCCCACGTTGCTTTCCCTGTGCTCTAGTTGGCTCTTCATTGGATGATTGATAGCAGTGCAGCCATTGGCTCCCGCTGCTGTCAATCAAATGAATGACGCAGCCCACCGGGGGGCGGGGCCGAGTCATACACTTGGCAACTATGGCCGCCGAGTGTATCAAACGGGAGCGCGCCCGCAAGGCAACCCCTTCGGGAGAGAACTTCCCAGAGGGGGGTTAGCTCTTGCGGGGAGGAGCCACGAGAGCCGCCGTGGGACCCCAGAAGAGGATGATTGGGGCCACTTTGTGTAGAACTGCACAGTGGAGGTAAGTATGACATGTTTGTTTTTAAAAAAAATAAAAAACAAACCTTTAGAATCCCTTTAAGATTGGGGCAAGCCCTAACACTATATAATTTAAGGCCAGCCCTGTGTATGAACATAACTGCACCTCCTGCAAACAAAAAAATAAACATGCACAGCTCTCACATTGCAATAAGTTCACTATGTCTTGAGTATATATTTTAATGGTTAATATTGATTCTTTCCGAAGAAAAGGTCTATTCCTGGGTTATAAATCCAGAAGAGCTGTTCGGGGAAGGGACATATTACTTGACATTGAAACCAGATGTAGAGGATGACATATTTAATGGAAATGACATATCTGTGTCAGTCACATGTTTCACCTCCCAGTGTGTATTTTGGGATGAGATCAACCAGGGCTGGAACAACACTGGATGCCATGTAAGTATGCCACAAATAATGTATGTCACTGTTTCTAAGTAGCTACATCTGACTGTCAGCAGCCTCTGTAGGTTCTTCTACATGTCTTAAAAGCTCACCCTTAATGTCCTTTAAATGGGCATGTATAAATGAATAAGATAATCAACCTATATAAGTCCGTAAAAGTATATATTTTTGCATTAAAGCTATTTCACAGTTATTTTAGCTAGATCGGTGCCATTTCTTACATATGTGACTCAAAAGTTGACTATGGGTGGTGATCTTTGATGGTAAAATATTAGCAAAAATAAAGCATTCTTTGAACGTCAGTAATGTCGGTTTCTTCTGGTGCACCGATAGTCTGCATTCTCACTAAATAGCATTTGTCACTCGCACAGAACAGCAGGCTGTTGCTAAGATGTTAAAAGTCTTGGAGCTTAGAAAGGTTCGGTCCCCTTGGATGGCTCACTTTTTCCCTGGTGACTTAGATGATTCCCTATGGACTATCTAACATCCACCTAATTTAATGGAGATAGTTTCAAGCGTGGTGGCGCTTTGACTAGTCGTTTTCTCTCCCTTACTCCCACCCTGTCCTATCTCTCCACCCTTTCCTTTACACCTCCAATTTTTCTCTCTTTTTTTTGCCTTTTTTATGAGTGGTCTTCCTCTTCTCCCTTATTGGGCTGGATCGTCAACAGAAGTGTAGATGGAGAATCCTAGCTATTGTTGATCTCAAATTGTTATTATACTTTATAATTTCTTCTTTGTATGTCACAGAGTTTTATATCTCTGATTCTCTTTTTGTTTACTAATATTGATATTGTAAATCTTCTCAATAAGAATATATTTAAACTAAAAAGTCTTGGGAGCATGGATGGGAATCAATTACAATAAAAAGCATGCAAGAAGAATGTTGCATTACAAATGGAGGGTGTAGTGGGTTCACACGGCTTTTATTTTCAGTAAAATTCCTGATATGGATTTAGCACACCGCTGGAAGATCATAATGAGAGCAGCCTATTTGCAAATGAAGAACCGTATTGTAAGGGATTGTCTCCTTGCCATAAAAGGGACCATATGCAGGGAGGTACCTAACTACTGAGCTATAAAATATTAATAGAAGTGCTTTAGAATTAGCCAGTAGACCATGGAAATATCCGTAAACATGCAAACTCTCCATTCACAGTGACCATTAATTTTAGTGAGAATGCAGCCTATCCATTCACTTGATATATCACTAAGAACACTGTCTATTCATTAACTGGAGCCAAATGACATCCTTGATATCCTTGAAAATGCAGATTTTCTATTCACCTGAGGTCAGCGACATCACAAAAATACAGGCTGTATATTATTATTTATTATAATATACTGTATTACATTGTGCATAATACATTAATATGGATAATATGCAACAGTGTACAAACCTTTCTCTGTGATAATATAATTTCTGCATCAATCTAGTATTTAGTCATAAAATTAGTGCCAAGCTATTGGACACAAAGGAGTTGATTTAATAAAGGCAAATAGGCTGTTCACTTTGCAAAAGAAGTTGGGTTTTGCAAAGGAAATTGACCTCAGGACTTAGTGAATGAGGTGACATTTCCCTTTTCAAAGAATAACCAATTGCATGCAAAAAAAAAATAAATAAAACTGCATTTTTGCTCACACATGATTGGATGAGGGAAGTTGGCAGAGCTTCACCTCATTCACTAAGCTCTGGGGCAAGTTCCCTTGCAAAGTAAACAGCCCATTTGTTTTTAGTAAATCAACCCCAACGTCTGCAGAAAGTATTTATTAGATAGCTTATGCATTTTTACTGCTTTTTGAATTTTTCAGATTTGCACTACAGAACGTGTTCCATAGGAAACCATGTTAAATGGACTGTAGTGCAAATCTGCAAAATGCAAAAAACACTAAAAATGCATAGGTGTGAATCCAGCCTAATATCTTGGAACTGATCAGTTGGCTAGACTGTGGAATGGCTGCAAAGATGGGGTGGTCACAGGACTAAAGCCGACCATAGAAGGTTCAAATCTCGGCCAGTTCAGCAGGAACCGGCTGAGGTTTGAACTGTGCATGGGCAGGCTGAATGTACCAAGTTGATCAATCGATCAGCTTCGGTACAACCAGCCTGCTGGATTTACTTGCGGGGATGGCATTTTTAGGCACTGCTGAGTTTGTAGAGGCCGATCTGCTGACAAAGCGGAATTAAACCTTCCTATCCTTTACAGCCAAGGAAACTGCTTCTGTTTGATCTGCAATTGCCATGATGCTGCACATGTGATCAGCTATGACACCAGCCATTTGATGGTTTGACAGTTTGGTTTAGGACACAAGCAAATGTAATAGTTAGCAATCCCAGTATTCCAGAAATGTAACTGTGTTTTGAAACCGTTAATTTGTTGTGTTTAGTTCAGCTTTATGATTTACTGCTGTTCATGGGCTCTGGGCTTCAACAAAATGGCAGCCCCCAGCAAGAAGAAACATGAGCAATGCTGAAGGCAATTTACAGCACACACTGATTTTTGTAGCATCATTATTAATGTGAAATGTATGTTCCTTGCTAAAGAACACTCTTTTTTATCACATTGTTATGGGTAAAGTTCCGCTTTAAGTCATAGGATACCTGGCAGGAAACCGAAGTGCCCCAACTGCTTGGGCTTCGTGACAACAACTTATCCCTTTAAACATGTGTTCACCCTGTATTAGCTCATATTTGATGTGTCCCAGTAATTGTTGTTGTCACATGTGACTACCATTCAGATTCTCACTTTCAGTATTTCCTTATTCACTAGTAAAATAATTCGATTTTAGTGGCATTATCTAGTAAAGAAATTGTTTCTGGCACAGACCTTTAGGTGCTGAAAATAAGTAAAATAAAACAGGTGCTTCAAATGAAGTATTGGCACTAAACTTACCAGTCCTACAGTAAGATTTAATAGTGTCTTGGGTTTGGTTTGGTGTGATTTTGTTTTTGTGGTTTTGACTGTATTGTTTTAATGTTGTTTCTATATAAAATAATAAAAAGGATTTGATTTAAAGAGATTTAATAGTGATCTGCACTGAAAGCTACTGATTCAAATATCACTATCATTTTTTTAATAATAGCATTTAATGCCCAGTGATAGTCAGGCCGTTCTATCGCTGATTTTTAACAAGTAAAATATGACAGCTACTATGTTTAAATAGTTTAATACAGTGGAACCTTGGTTTATGAGTAACGTGGTTAATGAGCGTTTTGAAAGACAAGCAACCTTTTTTTTTAAATTCTGACTCCGTTTGCGAGTGTTGTCTCGCAAAACAAGCAGAATTCAAGTTAATGGGCGGTGCAGTACCGCATTTGGCCAGAGGTGCGGGGGCGCCGGGGACACTCGGAACGGTTTGGAGTCGTTCGGAGATGTTCGGAAATACTCGGAATTACTTGGACAAACTCGGAAACACTCGGAAATACTCCGTTCCTGAGTGTTTCTGAGGCTTTCAGAGTTGTCCCCAAGTATTTCCGAGACTCTCCGGCGCCCCCCCACCTCTGGCCACATGCGGTATTGCATGTAATAGAAGTCAATGCGGAACAAATTATCTTCGTTTCTATTGACTTCAATGGGGGAACTCGCTATAATAATGATATGCGAGTGCTTTGATTACAAGCATTCTCCTGGAACTGATTATACTCGTAATCCAAGGTTCCACTGTAGTTAAATCTGCTTTTTATTACTGTCAGTTGATTTCTCAATTTTGATTTACCAAAACCCATGACCAATTCTCTCTTCCAGGTTGGACCCAAGACATCACTCCATAGTACCCAGTGTCTTTGCACTCACTTAACATTTTTTGGCAGCTCATTTATTGTTATGCCCAATGTTGTTGATGTAAGCAGGACAATTGAACTCTTTGCAACTTTTGTGGACAATCCTGTGGTGGTAACCACCGTTGGCTGCATTGCTGCTATTTATATTTTGGTGATGATTTGGGCCAGGAGAAAAGATATCCAGGATAATGCCAAGGTGAGCTGGGAATCATCTAGTGTTTGTTTGGTCCTCTGAAAAAGGCTTTGGCTGTAGCTGTTACTTGAACTTTTAAGGTTTATTATGTTCTTAGTTACATAGTTGGTAAGGCTGAAAAAAGACACCAGTCCATCCAGTTCAAGCTGTGGTGTGTGAGTGTGCTTGTGTTTATGTCAGTAGTACATTGTATATCCCTGTATGTTGTGATCATTAAGGTGCCCATCTAATAGTTTATATTATTCTTAATATGTCTTTAACCTAGGTGAAGGTAATAGTTCTTGAAGATAATGATCCATTTGCTGAGTATCGATACCTAGTCACGTTTTTTACTGGTCACCGCCGAGGTGCTGCTACAAGTTCCAGGGTATGTGCTGAAGAAAATAAATCTAAAAAAAAAGTCAATCCATCCACCATCTTACATTTTAGATTTCCAAAATAGAGACTCTATAGCTTAGTAGTGGTAACATTTCTTGATATGGGGGGGGAAGGCTCAATTTCAGCCTCTGACATGTCCAAAGGGCAGCACATAGTAATCCATGAATATAATGCTACAGAAAGCTTTCAGAGACTGCTAACAAGCAACTGGAGATAATTCGAGACTACATACATGCTGTAGGAGATGATCAGAAGCTAAAAACATGCTATAGAAGTTGTTGGAGACTGTACACATGCTATAGAAGTTGTTGGAGACTGTACACATGCTATAGAAGTTGTTGGAGACTAGTTACATGCTTTAAGAAATAGTCATAAACTGGAGGCACATTACAGGAAACTGCAAGAGATCACTGCTATAACAGCCCTTTGAAACGTCAGCGGTTCCACATTTGTTCTCCCTATAGCCGAGTTAACATGACTTGTGCTACTTTTGATATTCCTTTCCATTATAAAAGATCAGAGAAGAGAAAAAAAACATAAAAAGAGAAAAGAAATGGATAGCACAAAAAAAATAAGTTTCCTTCACTGACTTGAGAAAGCTCCTAGCTAAGGAAAACACTACCTACTGTTTACAGAGACCTACACATGGCCCCTAAGCCGCAGGTAGGGTATAGATCATGCAGCCAAAAACGAATGTCAGTAACCTGCAAACTTGACCTCTGGAAGATTCCCCCCCCCCCCCTTCATGACGAGGCCATTTTTTACTTTTTTGGCACTGCGTTACTTTATCTGACAATTAGACGATCATGCAACGCTGCACACAAACAACATTTTCCCCACAAATAGAGCTTTCTTGGGGTGGTATTTGAAAACCACTGGGTTCTTTATTTTTTGCGCTATAAACGAAAAGAGACCGAAAATTTAGAAAAACAAACAATATTTTTTACTATCTGCTATAAAACAAATCCAATAAAATAATGTAAAAAAATCAATTTTCTTCATAAATTTAGGCCAATATGTATTCTGCTACATATTTTTGGTAAAAATCCCAATAAGCGTATATTGATTGGTTTGCACAAAAGTTATAGCATCTCCAAACTATGGTATATATACTGGAATTTTTAATAATTCTTTGTTTTTTATACTAGTAATGGTGGCAATCAGCATCTTATAGCGGGACTGCGATATTGCGGCAGACAATCGGACACTAACAGATACTTTTGACACTTTGTAGGAACCTGTGACACTAATACAGCGAACAGTGGGAAAAATATGCACTGTCATTGTAGTAATGACACTGGCTGGGAAGGGGTTAAACATCTAGGGCAATCAAAGTATCATGTGTGCCTAACCAGTGTTTTTGTGTTTACTGTAAGATTCTTTCATTAAGGGATGTGCTGGTATTTATTCCCTGCTTTGTAGGGAAACAAAATCCAGCACATCCCCGATGACAGAACAGAACTCTGCCTTGTTTACATAGGCAGAGCTCCGTCCTGTCTGTCTCCTTGCTAATCAGCGGGTGCCGCCGGTCATCCATTGCCCGGCACCTGTTTATCAGATTGTTCTGTGTCTAATCACAGCACAACCGATGCACCCCTTACCTGGAAGTGCCAGATCACATACTAGGTATGTGATCTGGCACAGGAGAGTCACTGTGCCGCCGTATAACGGCGTTATGCGTTCAGCAAGTGGTCTTTTCCCAAATGCAGTCCCACTCTATAGAAAACTGACTAAAGCCTCGTACACACGATCGGACTTTCTGACGGGAAATGTTTGATGACAGGCTGTTGGCGGTAAATCCGACCGTGTGTATGCTCCATTGGACAATTGTTGACAGATTTTCCGCGGACAAATGTTGGATAGAGGGTTTTCAAATTTTCCACAGACAAATGTTTGTTGTCGGATTTTCCGATCGTGTGTACAGAAGTCCGTTGGACAAAAGTCCAAAGTACAAACATGCATGCTCGGAAGCAAGGGCGAGCCAGAAGCGGTCGGTCTTGTAAACTAGCATTCATAATGAAGAATTAACATTCGTGACTCGGCAAATTATGAAATCTCCAAATGCAGCGCACAATTCTCTTCTTCTTTAATTAGATAATAATGAAGCTGCTTTGCTGGTGATACTGATGGAGTTATTGCAAACAAATTTTCAAAGGCTTTTCTAGTGATGTTAAGAATAATATATATATATTTTTTTGGGCAAGTTACCACAACACCATTACCCCGTAGTTTTTAGGATCAAAGATACAACTATGTTGGTGTCCCTTGTCTATTTTACATTGTATTTTATTAAATGTAACTGTCTACTCCCAAACTGTCATTTGAAGTAAAACACATAGCCGAGTATTATTCTCCACAATTTTTTTATTGTGCATTAAAAAAAAGAAAACAAATAAAATTAGACATGCTATCTGCCAATAGAACTTAACTAAAAAATTGCATTCTATGCATCCAAAAATATAGAAACTATACCAAATCAAATCATTATTCAACCAAAAAATAATGTCAAAGCAATAACTCCAAGGCCAATAATAAATAACACGTTATCTCCTCCGATTCTGCAATTTGTCTGGTTGACGAACATCCATTTAGAAGCGAACTGAAAAGTGCAAAATGAAAACTACGAGTCAATACTCACCAAACTTCTACTAACACTAAATTAGCAGAAGGAGCCCAAAGGGTGATGCTAAAGAGCTGAAAACCACACAGTACCCCGTATTCATCAGCTGGTTAAAAATCCTTTACAACCAACCAAGGGCAAGACTCAAAATAAATAATAACTTCTCAGAAAGTTTTCCCCTCGAAAGGGGGACCAGGCAGGGCTGCCCCTTATCCCCATTGCTGTTTGTTCTGGCTATGGAGCCACTGGCGGGAGCGGTGAGATCATCACCCGAACTGCAGGGCTTCCGCAGAAATGGTGAGGAAGAGAGAATCGCATTGTTCGCGGATGATGTCCTCTTCTTTTTAGGGGACACGTCCGCCTCTTTGGAGAAAGTAATACACCTCGTGAAAGACTTTGGGAAACTCTCAGGATTGACAATCAATTGGGAGAAATCATCGCTCCTGCCGGTTGATCCATTGATCAACCCTATATCAACGAGTTTACCCCAACTGAAAGTCACGGGGAAAATGAAGTACCTTGGTATAGTGCTGTCTAAGGATCCTGGCGCATTCATAGATGACAACTTGGCCCCTCTTCTATCGAAACTCAAGAAAAAATGCGATACTTGGTGCAGACTCCCTCTATCCGTGGCGGGCCGGGCAAATTTGATCAAGATGATATGGCTGCCCCAGTTGCTATACCTGTTCCACAACTCCCCAATATGGATCGGGGAGAAGTGGTTCCAAAAAATCCAATCCCTCTTTAGGGAATTAATTTGGAAAAAAGGACAGGCTAGAATAGGCTTACAAAAATTACAGTGTTCCACCACGGAGGGGGGACTGGGGGTTCCCCACCCGCGTACCTACTTCCTGGCAGCCCAGTTACAGCAACTAGGGGGCTGCGCCACTGACGGAGGGGGGAACAAGAATGCTAAAATCATCCTACTGGGTAGCCCACATAACTCACTAGTTGAAGCACTTGAGGCAGACTCAATATTAGGAGGGACCCCGACGCTTAAAATGATCACCAGGGTCTGGCAGACAGTCAAGCGAATAATGGGGTATAGGGGAGCCTCAGAATACTCACCAATTTGGGATAACAAGAACCTGCAGGAATTATTACCTGTTGATAGGAACAAGCTGTGGGAGAAAAAAGGGGTTCGCCGTTTGATACAGTTATATGAAGGGGGCACTCTGAAACCCTTTGAGGAGCTGAGGCATGAGTATGGGCTACCAAACCGTGTTTTCTACAGCTACTTACAGATTAGACATGCCCTGGGAAAGCAGTTTGGAAGGCAACCCCCTACTTGGTGCAGGATGCCACTACTGCAAACCATAATTAACTCAGAGACTTCCAAGGGGCTAATTACAGCTATGTACAGTCAACTAATTAAGAAAACGAACATGAATACTGGCTCTTCCAGGGACAGGGACAGGTGGGCGGCTGATGTGGGGGAGATAACAGACACACAGTGGGAAAAGATCCTGGAATTGGGATCTGAGGTGTCTGTCTCTCCCTCGCAAAAGGCCTCCCACCTGATGCTACTACACAGGTCTTATCACACACCAAAAAAGCTCTTTGCGTTTGGCCGTCGAGCCAACGATGAGTGCCCCAGATGCAGAGGAAAAGGTGATCTGATTCACATGTTCTGGAGGTGCCCAAAATTGGCTAGGTATTGGTGTGAGATCTTAAAGAAAATAAATACCATATTTAAAACCAATCTAGAGCTAGATCCAAAGACTTGTGTGCTGGGACATGTCACCAACGGTTTAAGAGACAGGAACACGGCGATGGTGGTGGCAAGATGCCTTTTCCAAGCCAGAAAACTGATTGCACAGTCCTGGCAGTCAAGTACTCCCCCCACCCCGGAAGCCTGGATAGGGACTGTTAATTCTACTGTGTGGAGCGAAAGAACATTTTATACGAGGTCAGGCAATTATAACAAATTTGTGAGAATGTGGAACCTGTGGATTCAGTCAATGCCGTGCCCGTTACCAGTGCTACTCTAGCTCTGAGAGCTCCCGCTCCCTATTAATGGAGCGGGTTACACTAGGAGCAGCTCAGTGCCTAGAGTCGAGTTGGAATAATACATTGAACCTTTGTCGGACATTGGATGTACCTTGAAAATATATGAGATCTTAACAGAGGGGGCACCACGGGGGGTGGGTGGGTGGTTTCACAAAAAAAAAAAAAAAAAAAAGGGAAAAGCACTAAATATATAAAAAAAAGTATAATAGGCTGCGAGGACACGCGATCAATTGGCTTAGCGTGGTAGAATGTAAGCTTTGTTTTTCGCAATACGGCGTTATGGCATTTGCACATATTTTGTAATGCATATTGTTACACAACATTTTGCACAGAAAAACTATACACTAATAAAAAAAAAAAAAAAGGAAATTGCGATAAGCCACAATGATGAGACTTGATTAGAGACGTACATGAATATCAGGCTGAAGTCAGTCTCTTGACAAAGTTATCTGATGTGGAAAAAAAAAAAAAAAGAAAACCACACAGTACGTCTAGTACGTCACTACGTTAGTGTATGTTGGCCAACAATTGTGTGCCATTTGTATGCAAGACAAGTTTGGGCCAACGCCCTTCAGACAAAAGTCCACGGTTTTGTTGGCCAACAATCCGATCGTGTGTACGAGGCTTTAGTGTGCAGTGCAACAGGCCATGCAAACAATTCAGGAACTAGTACTTGTGTGAGTTATCTCTGCCTCCTGCATACAGAAATATCTCTACTGAACAGCTATATGGAAGCACTGCAGCTTTGTACACTGATGGTAATGTGGGGACAATGATAGTAGGGAAATGAGTGGGTATTAGTAATAAAGGATGCAGATTACACAGTCAAAACTCTGGCATTTTAATTAAATACTACTCAACATTTCGTTTTTGTTCATCTTACATCTCCCCGATGCTGAAGGCTGATCAGTTATATCCCACATATTTGGAAACCCCTATAACATATTTCATGATATAGATAGAGAGGGAAGGATATACGCGGGCAATGTTTTTAATCATATCTGCAAAGGTAAGTTCAATTTTGCATGTAAGATTCTCTAAATGTTCCCAAAACAAAATGAGTGGTTTAGGTTAACCTTGTGTTTAAAATATTGGAGTTTTTTTGCTTATAGGTAACTATGACACTGTACGGTTCTGATGGAGAAAGTGAGCCTCACCACCTGTATGATCCAGATGGAGCTGTGTTTGAACGCGGGGGGTCTGATATCTTTCTGCTCACAACTCTGTTTCCACTAGGGGAGGTGCAGAGCATTCGACTTTGGCATGACAACTCTGGAGCCAAGCCCTCATGGTAAGAGTAACCTTTTTTAGATATAAAAAGTAAAGTGCATCAAATATTATAGCCCCAATAGATCACAAAAGCTGTAAGGAATTATGTGAAGAAAACTTTGCAATCCACTCTCCTTTCACGTGTGATTCTCATGATCCTCCTCCTGTGCTTTTCTTTGCCCTTGTGGTAAACCAAGCTGCTCACCTTATATTAAGACCTTGCATATATACAGAGTTCACACGAGCCAATACCCCTTTAACCACTTAGCGCAAATCGCCGTCATTGTACGTCGGTACTTTCATGCTAAATACTGTTGTTTTGGCAGCAGCTAGCTGCCATAACCCTGGTATTTTCTGAAACGGCAGGCGGTGCCCTTTAAGGTAAAAATGGTCTCTGCGGCATGTTTGCCGCAAAATCAGTTTTATGAGAGGGCCCCCACATTCTGGTCGTCTCCGCCGCTTTCCCCATCACATCCTCTCCATGCTGATAGAAGGAGAGATCAGAGTGACAGAGAGATGAGCTCATCACTGTACTGCTTCTCCAATTCTTTTACTGTCCAGTCATAGGCTGGACCATGTCCAGGGTGACCTCTGGGTTGACTGATGCTGGTTAACAGACTGAGAATACCCAAAACAATTTGGGGGAAATCTCTGGATTGAAGTTGAATATTGCAGCAAAATCGGGGTTAGTTACTTTCTCTTTAATGGGCTATTCATGTTTAATTTATTATGTCTGGAGTTCTGCTTTAAGCCCTTTAGAGTAAAATGCATTAGAGGAAGGCATCTGTGTAAAAAAATAAATCCCTTGATGATACTGGTCTCAGAATGCAGCATCTTTCCTTTTCAAGAATGAAACGTTGTACTACCAGTTCCTGTCCTCATCTAGTGATTCTTCCTTTACAGGTATGTGAACAGGGTCTTGGTACATGACTTAGAAATGGACAGGAAGTGGTATTTCCTCTGTAATTCCTGGCTTTCTGTTGAGGTTGGGGACTGTGTGTTGGATAAAGTGTTCAGTGTGGCCACAGAAGAGGATATGAAACAATTCAGGTAGCTCCATTATTTCACCTAATACACAAGCAGAAGCAAGAGTGTAAATTATACTACATTATCATATACAACTAACCTGAATTCACATTCTATTCAATTGAACCTTCATTATGTTGTTGATATGTCAGATACATGTGTGCTATGATAATTCTCTCTCGTCTTGTTACAGCAATCTGTTCTTCATGAAAACATCTAAAGGGTTCCGTGATGGCCATATCTGGTACTCTGTTTTCAACCGCTCTCCCAGAAGCCCTTTCACCAGGGTGCAGAGAGTGTCTTGCTGCTTCTCCCTGCTGCTGTGCACCATGCTAACCAGCATAATATTTTGGGGGGTGCCCACCGACCCAGCTGAGCAGAAGATGGACTTGGGTAATCAAAGAAGAATGATAAAATATAAAGTGACTGTATATAGGACCTTATCTTAAATAAACTCAAGCAAGCATATAGAGTAAAGTGACTGTGCATAACACTTTACCAAAAATGCATCCATAAAATTAAATCTAAACATATATAGAGAGCAGTAAATTCTATTGTAAATAGAAACAAAAGGGCAGAGCCTTTTGCTGACGTCATTGCGTTCCAGGAAATGGTTACATACCAGCTAAGTGATTTTTTTTTACATGAGCATTGCTTTTAACGATATGTAAGTGCATTTTCTCATTCAATTAATGTTTTGGTAGCTTTTTTACACTATGGAGGGGCCTCTGTTGGTTTGCTTTACATGAGAAAACTGTTGTAGAATCTTGCTGCTACTGCATGAGTGTTGACGTCCCCGACCAATTGAGGAGAGTCCCCAGTGGAGATTTGGGGTCCATTATTCCCACCCAAAAAAGCACTTTCCTGACAGACTCCATAGCAGCCTACTTATGGATTAATCCCACCTCTCATACCTCATAGGACCCTTCTCCCATAAATCTTTGCTTCTAGCCAGAGGCCGTGTTCCTTTTTTGTCCTCCTCCTAGGGCGAAGGTGAAGTCTTACCTTGTGAAGATTTCTGCGATCCAGTACTGGCGGTTTGCACGTAAAATGATGGATCAGGCGGTGTTTTATTCTGGAGTCCAGCAAGACCCAGCTATTAGCAGGGTGGACACGGGCGATAAATGCAATGCCATGAAGAGCTTACTAGCCTGACCATTGGCAGGCAAGCAGCAACACAGCCAAACATCCCAACTATTAGCGGGAGGCGCTTCCTAAACGCCCCGGTCGTGCAGTGAGCACAACACTGCTCCCAGTTCCAGGCCAGATTGAGGTCGTGCCATGGTGGTAACGTATACATATATGATTACACATGGCAGCAGTGTATGTATTTGTATTGTTTGTCTCCTTCCTGCTCTGGCTCCGGTTTCTGGCTATGGTGTCTGGAACACATCTGCGTTCCAGTCCACCGCTTCAAGGGTCCCGGGCTGTCCATGCAACTGAGATCGAGGCTTGGTTTGCACGCGCGCAGTCCCAGCAAGATGGCGGCAGTCGTGCATGCGCGCGAGCACTGCCGGGCGGCGTCGGTCCCAGCGCAGGTGTGCTGCGGGGCACGGTGATGTCATCGTCGGCGTCAAGTTTAAATAGCTGTCAGATACAGCTATTACTTGGGATGCTCTGCGGGCTTAGGCGGCGGCTTCCCCGGGCACATATTCGTTGTTGCCAAGGTAAGAGGTTTATGCTGCACTTCCTGGCTGCTGATAATGGTCTTGTTTATGGCATCTCCCTTCTTAGTGCATTATTGGTTCTTTTCAGTTACCAAGCTATTTCTGCCATGGATGTGTCAATGCCCCCCAGTGGCCAACCCTTACGCTGCAGTTAGGATTGGATTTTCCTTCTGCCTGTCTGTTTGGGTTATTCACCAGGAGCATGTTAACTCTTTTCTTTCCCCTTAGCCCCTCTAGGTCTGAACACCAGCATGCGGCACGCGAAGATAATGACCATTCTAGGTCGCCACGCCATCATTCTTCATCAAGTTCCAGACGTCCTAGATCATCCTCCAGATGTCACAGAGAAGAGCCCAAAACCATGTCTGGGCACCATTCTCACCTCCATTCCAGCCGCTCTGAAAAGAAAGCTTGCTGGGGATGTGGGGCTCAGGTCCCAGAGGGTAAATCCCTCTGTGAGCCATGCTATTTCCGAGCTGTGAGGGAAAGAGGAGGTGGAGACCAACAAGTGGAAGCACTGGTCAGAAAGGTGGTTCAGGAATCCCTGAGCATAACGAACTCCAACTGCACCATCAATCCTCCTGTTGACCCAGCATCAGCCCCTGCGGGGGACAACCCTGAGGCTCCGGGTCCCTCTCATCATAGCCACTCCTTAAGTGAAGCCTTGGACAGTGAGGTGGAGGTTGATGACCCTGGCACGGGTTTTGATTTTTCCCTAGAACCACAGTTGGTCAAGGCAGTCAAAGAAGCTTTGAAGTGGAAAGAGCCAGTGGAAGCACCCTCTAAGCCAGTGATTCTCAACCTGGGGGTCGAATGACGATTTGCCAGAGGTCACCAAATCCTGGGCTGTTCCTGAAGCCTGCACCACTCTCCCAGCAACTCTGCCCCTGGAGCCTGTGGAGGCCCAGCTGGGCTGTTCCTGGAGCCTGCGGCCGCCCACTCAGCCTCTTCCCAGCCGCTCATTCAGTTCACGGCATGGGTGGGGGGGGAGAGACTAGAGGTCAGCTGACTGGTGAGGAATGTGAAGTGGGAGGGGCTAGAGGAGACCCTATCTCCTGATTTCGACCTAGGTGTCACTGCTGCGAGACACCACAGAGCTGGAGACACAGTTAGTAACACTACCTGTAAATTATAGTTGCCATTAAAAGTCCCCACTACAGTTCTCAGATCAGCAGATGACTTTGATCAAGAGCACCTAAGTTGGCTGATCAGAACTCCCCCCCAGCATTGCCACATCCCATTCCACCTCACCCCCCAAGGCATAAGAGAAGGAATAAAAATAGAGAATACATGGAAGGGAGAGGAAAAGAGGGGGAGGAACAAAGAAAAAGGGAGAGAAAGAATAAGAAAAAGATGGCTAGAGAGAGGGATGGGGGAAAAAAACAAGAAATTAGGATAGAGAGAGATAAAAGGGAAAGAAAGGAGAACAAAGAGAGAGTGGTACATCCTAAAATGTACCATAAGGGGTTTTAATACTGTTCAAGTGGAAGGGATTAAGAAAGCGCTAAATGTCCGTGTGTTAGGGGCGCAAATTACTTGTCTTGCCTTGGGTGCTGACAACCCACGCTACGAAAATAATTTTACTGTTAGGGGTCCCCACTACTTGAGAAATTTTATCAAGGGATCACGGCACTAAAAGGTTGAGAACCACTGCTCTAAGCAGAGGAAGTATTTCACACAGGGAGGAGGGTCGTCGGCGGGAGCGGCGGCAGAGGAAGAAGAACACCAGACAAAGAAGACAGGAGAAAGAAGAAGAGCGGAAGAAGAAGCAGCAGGAGAAGGAGAAGCCCGGAGGAAGAGGTTGCGGGAGAAGATGGAGGAAGACCGGAGGAAGAAGCGGGGAAGAAGATATTTTTAATAAAAGACTTGTCAAAAACTGTCTACTGTATTTTTTAACACTACACTACTTTTTTTGGTGAATGGGTAGGGGTACAATGTACCCCATACTCATTCACATGGGGGCAGGTCATGATCTGGGGGCCCCCTTGTTAAAGGGGGCTTCCAGGTTCTGATAAGCCCCACCCATAGACCCTGACAACCACCAGGCAAGGGTTGCCGGGAAGAGGCCCTTGTCCCCATCAACATGGGGGCAATGTGCTTTGGGGTGGGGGGGCGCAGAGCCCCCCTGCCCCAAAGCACCTCTTCCCTCATGTTGAGGGAATGTGGCCTAGTATGGTTCAGGGGGGGACTCGCTTGTCCCCTCCCTTTCCTGGCCTGCTGGGCTGCATGCTCGGACAAGGGTCTGGTATGAATTTTTGGGGGGGCCCCACGCCATTTTAAAAAAAATTTTGGCATGGGGGGGTCCCCTCCGAATCCATACTAGACCCAAGGGCCTGGTATGGACCTGGGGGAGGGACCCCACGCTATTTTTTCCCCGTTTTTTTTTTTAGCCGACAATTAATTTTTTTAACATTCAGCGGGGAAACCCGCTGACAGCTGATGACTCATCGGTTGTTAAGGACGCGGCAGCCGGCTTCCCGGTCCCCTCCTTAGCAACCAGCTATATACAGTGTAAAAAAGGAATTTAAAAACGCAAATCGCGGCAAAAATGTGGTACTTGCGTTTTGAAAGCGGGTCCATTGAAGTCTATTACATGCAAAACACTGCATTTTGCGGGAAAAAAAGTCCCTGACCCTTTCCAAAAACGCAGAGGCACAAAAATGCATTGATGTGAACATGTTCCATAGTAACCCATATTAAAAAACGTCCCTGCATTTCTGCAAATTGCATAAAAAAACACATTATTGTGAATAGAGTCTTACAATGTGGTGTTATATTCTATAATTAAAGGCAAGATTGAGTTCACCTGGCAGGAGGTCATGATCGGATTTGAGAGTTCCCTGCTGATGTTCCCCATCAATCTCCTAATTGTTCAGATCTTCAGACACATACGACCTAAACAGACAAAGGAATCAGAAAAGAAAGAAAAAGACTGTACTTCTGATACTGCCATAGGGTCTTCATCCTCACCACTTGTCTCCAGCTCAACTCTCACTACAGAGGCTGTTTTAAAGGTATGAACATTAGGCAAAGTAAAATCGTATTGCACAATTTCAAATTTAAAAGGTTTCAGATCTGTATCTGCCATTAGTCGATCTACAAAGTGATTTGTATTACAACGCAAACTTATGCTCACTACACTATATTCCTAAGAGATGTAAGTACAGGAAAGTTTAAAAAATGGTTTTTTTTATATAGCATTGAATCTCTTACGCATAACCGTTATTATATTCCCCTGCCATATAGCTATTAAGATGTTATAGTCAATATTATGATGCCAATGTATGTATTGAGATGTCAAAAAGTGTTATTTAACCACTTCAAGTCTTGTAAGTGTATATCTCTTATAGACCAAAGCAATTTTTCCACTTCCGTTATGGACCTGTTTATAATTTTTGTCAAAATTTAAGATAATGGAGTAATACATACAGTACATAATTTTTATCACAAACAAGGCATACTTTGGGCAATATTGTCTGTAAAAAAAAAATAAAAAAATTCTATGCAATCTATAGACAAAAAGAATGAGGTTTATGGTACATGTGTGCATTTGCAAGTGAAAAAAAGCCTCTTCTTTATACAGGCGGTCCCCGGGTTACAAACAAGATAGGGACTGTAGGTTTGTTCTTAGGTTGAATCTGTTTGTAAGTTGGAACGGGTACATTTTTTAAGTGTAACTTCAGCCAAAAAAATATTTGTAAGCTTTTTGGATAGCATAGGGAAGGGTTAACACCCCTGTAACATTTGTTTTGCTGTCTGTGCCCCTGTTCAGAAGATTTCACCTCACTTTCTGTCCCAATGACAATTGGACTTTGAAAATTTTGGGTTGTTGTGGAAACAAGCCTTGGTGATAAAGCATCAGCGGAGGTACCTTTTACCCATGATAACTCTTACAGGAGTGAATTTCCCCTCCTAGGGGTAGATTTCCTCTCACTTCCTGTTGTCTCCCTCCGTTTGTAAGTAGGAGTCGTTTGTAAGTCGGATGTTTATAACTAGGGGACCTCCTATATTGCACATTGGTTTTGCAATACTGAAAAAAATCACACATAAAACTAATTAAAACTATAAAAATGTAAATATTAATGGTTAAAAATAAAAAAATAGAAATCAACAGAAAAATAATAGCTGAGGTGAGAAGAGGAGGAAGGAGCTGGTTATAGTTAACTAAGGGTTAATAAGGGATGAAATAGGAATCCATTTTAGTTTTCACACTTTCAGTGAATATTGTATAACAATGTAAATTTACAACTATATTTTAACTACAGTGAGTTCTATTCCTCTATTTACAAAAAGGACATCAGGAGAATTGCCAACTCATTGTTTAAAGCCCAGAAGGCTCCATTGCCAGAAATGAACTTTGGGAATTCAGCTGATATCAATAGACTTCTGTCTCTGGTAGAAGACATCATCCTCAAGCAAAACAGAGTTACCCAGGAATTTTATGATGATAGTAAGAAGAAGGAGAGGTCCCTGAACCTCAGTTTGGGCTCTGTAGACTTGAACGGTATGTTGCCATCTTGCCTGACCTAGAACTGGACATATAAGCATGACTGGATGTCTGAGTACAATGGATTTTCATATGGATGATGACTGCACTGTCCCTTGTGTGTATGTGTGTCAGTGTGTAGCCTGAAGTCTAGCTTGAATTAAAATGATCTCCATGGTATTGGACCATTTATTTGATTTAGCTGATAGCAACTTTTATTTAGAAGAGAAAAATCTTATAATTATCTTATATTTTATTCTGGACTCTAAACCACATGGCGCATTAAGTCTGAAATGTGTCTGGAGCTGGAGAAGGAAGGATAGTGCTGCATATATCAACCCAAAGACTGTATTTTATTGGTCAGCATTGAATTTCGAAAAGGGTCTGGGTCTGGGGACCTTAAAATACCATCCCCCTTGTCTATCAAGGGGTCCGTGTGGCTTTAAGTCAACATTATGGCTTACAGGTGTAACAGGCTTTCTGATAACCTGTCCTGCTTCCGTAGTCTATACAGAGAAGTGGAGATGACACCTATGGCTACAGCCCTGGAGCATAATTTGCCATGTCACGAATGTTAATTCTCCATTTCTTCCAACGCTATTTTGGAATTTTGTTCGAAGGGCGTTGGCACAAACTTGTCTTGCATACACACGGTCACACAAATGTTGGCCAACAATCACGAACGTTGTGACGTACTATGTGGTTTTTCAGCTCTTTAGCGCCACCCTTTGGGCTCCTTCTGCTAATTTCGTGTTAGTAGAAGTTTGGTGAGTGTTGATTCGTGCTTTTCTTTTTTGCGTTTTTCATTTCGTGCTTTTCAGTTCGTTTCTGAACGGCCGTTCGTCAACCAGACATGTTGACTTTGCCTGTGAAAATTCGTCTGCAATAACTCCATCAGTATCAACAGCAAAGCAGCTTCATTATTATCACATTGAATAAGAAGAGAATTGTGCGCTGCATTTGGAGATTTCATAATTTGCCACGTCACGAATGTTAATTCTTCATTACAAAGACTAGTTTACAAGACCGACTGCTTCTGCTTCCGAGCATGCGTGTTTGTACTTTGGACTTTTGTCCGACGGACTTGTGTACACACGATCGGAAAGTCCAACAACACACATTTGTTGGCGAAAAATTTGAGAACATGCTAGCCATCATTTGTTGGCGGAAATTCCGACAATAATTGTCCTATGGAGCGTACGCACGGTTGGACTTTCCGCCAACAAGCTCACATCCAACATTTCCCGTTGGAAAATCCGATCTTGTGTTCGCGGCATTAGAGTTACTAAGGTAGAATGTAACACTAGAGTTACTACAAGGATATTTCCACATAATACATCATAACCTATATTCTACATCTACAAGATGTTGAAACATTATCTTTTATCAGCAGTAGAACTGAGAAACAGCTGAATTGCTCCACTAACATTTGCCTGACCTTACTGTACATGGCATTAAAAAACATTAAGAAAATTTGTCATTTTAGCTTCTCATGAGGTCAGTTTTAGATGGAAAATAGTAGGAAAAACTGCTTTATTAAGTTTCAAAAATGTCCTTTTTTGACCAGAACACATCTTGAACTTTGTATATTTTGTAGATGCAAAGTTTGTTTTACTAGAAGCTTTGGGGGTAAATTACAATGCTTCTTAGACTGTTTTTGACACAGTGCAAAAAAACAAGAAAAGCATTACAGGTTTAACAATAAAAATTAGAGCATGCGTTCCACAAATTTTGAAAAAATCTTTGAAAAGGAAAAACAAAATTTTGACAGTGGTTGCAGCAGAGCAAAGCATCTCCCAGATAGAGAAGAGCCTAGTAATATCAGCAGTAGAAGTATAGCCCCTTACTTGGGATCCTTGGATATGGTCTTCAAGCTCATCAAAATTTAGTCAGATATTATGACTAGATCCATTTTTGAGGACTTACTAAAGTTCAAGACTCTTATTAATAATGTGCCACAAAGGAGCAAGATGTGGAAGCTAGTTGTAAAGATCTACGTTTAATTGTGGTGGGTAAAAAGCAGAATTGTAGGCAACACAAGATTCAGTGATAAATATGTAAAGCTGTTTACCTAGGTTTGCTTTTGGATTAAGAAAGGACTGTTTTGTAGGTAAACTACATGAGGCAAAATTTTAATAGAGTTTAATCAAGCCAAATGTGTGCACCTTTCATACTGTCCTCCTTTAGGCTTGGTTCACATATATGTGAATTGGATGCGTTTTTGAATATGTCATTTAAACCAAACTGGCTTTCTATATGTCCGGGCCGGCCACAGACCATTTTTAAAGAGTCCTGTATAGGTGCGATTTCAAGTAAAGATTCACACCTGGGTGGCACCTGAATCAGTGAACAAAACCGCACTGAAACTGGGATGGATACATGTGAACCGAGCCTTACAGCATTAGGGCAGACATTGCTTCAGAATGCAATATAACACTATCTAATAGACCCCCACCCCTCCATGTAAAAAATATAAAAATTAGGAGAAATAAGAAAAGGTTACTTACATTACATTACACTCCAGTGTCAGCTGGCGTTTTTTTTGGGGGGGGGGGGGGCAGCAAACAACCAGCCCCCTGGAGTGGCCAGCGGCACCTCAAACCCCGCCCGTCCACTCGCCCGTTTGTCTGCCAGTCGGTCCAGCACTTACCCCATCTAGGTGGTAGGTAGCAGGTGGCAGGTGGTGGGCAGCAGTTCCTGTGACCTCTCCTCCATTATGGTGGCTTCTGCTGTGCGTCTCCTCCCCTCTTCCTAGGCGTCCAATAGGATCACCTGTCTTTTCAGCCAATAGGATGATGGGTCTCAAGACCCGCTTCCTGATTGGCCAGGAGGAGGATCAGTGTTACAATAGTGAATATTCCTTTGCTATTATAACACACCTGGGGGGGGCACAGTTCGCAGTGCTTGCGCCCCGAGCCCACCCTATTTTGAAGCCTGTTAGAGTCTTTGGCTCTAATCAGGTGCTTCAAAAAAACAACCCCCTCCATTGGAATTCATGCATCCGGCATCCTGCATGGGGGCCGGACACATGGATGGGGGGTGGCCCATGCGCCCTTAATGGACGGGCCGCCCATGTTACACTCTGACTTCCGGTGTATCCACTTGACTTCTGTTGACTTGTATTCCCTAAATTCACAAGACATCACAAAAATGTTCTCCAATGCTGTTTTTTTTTTTTTAAGCATTTTTTGTAAAGAATGAAGATTTACTAAATAGATATACTTTGCAGTGTGTTACACTATCCACTTTAAATGCACCACTAAACGATATAAGTGCATTTTAGTACAGTCTTAAAACTCTGTTTTTTCCCTTTTATTTTATTTTCAGAAGACATAAGAAGTCCCACTCCAGTGAAAGGACTGTGTGAGAAGATGCCTCGTGGAGAACAGAACCGCTATCTCTATCAACAACTGCAGCATGTGGAGAGGAGGCTGGAACTTCTAGGACCTCATCAATTCCAAAACTCTCAAAGTTACATCCAAGCTGTGTCACAAGTC
This sequence comes from Aquarana catesbeiana, assembly GCF_042186555.1. Lineage (NCBI taxonomy): Eukaryota > Metazoa > Chordata > Amphibia > Anura > Ranidae > Aquarana > Aquarana catesbeiana. The sequence goes on from NC_133334.1 coordinate 233,516,672, forward strand.
CAGAATATGAAGGACATTTTGGAGAATCAGCTCTATGCATCTGGTTCTGCTAGCGACATGTAAGTCACAGTAAGCCAGTAATTTATTTCAGTTGATTTATAAGATATAGAAAATGCTTTATGATACTAATTATAGAAAAGCTTTATGGATTAAACTTTAATCAAGCACATGGGAGCATGTCCTCAGCCTGGTAGAGGAAAGTTCAAGAGTAACTTTAAAGAGTAAGACTTTACCAAAAGTGTAGTGACTACTTGGAACAGAATTTCCGCAGAGGAAGGCCTCATTCACACGTGTGGTAGAAACAGGTGGCTCAGCTGTATTATTACCTTATTACCACTAGGGAAGAGCCGAATACCCCCCAGGTTCGGTTCGCAGGAGAACATGCGAACAGGCAAAAAATTTGTTCGAACACGCGAACACCGTTAAAGTCTATGGGACACGAACGTGAAAAATAAAAAGTGCTAATTTTAAAGTCTTATATGCAAGTTATTGCCATAAAAAGTGTTTGGGGACCCGGTCCTGCCCCAGGGGACATGAACCAATGCAAAAAAAGTTTTAGAGACTGCCGTTTTTTCAGGAGCAGTGATTTTGATAATGCTTAAAGTGAAACAATAAAAATAAAATATTCCTTTAAATATCGTGCCTGGGGGTGTCTATATCATGCCTGTAAAGTGGCGCAGTTTTCCCGTGTTTAGAACAATACCACAGCAAAATGACATTTCTAAAGGAAAAAAGTAATTTAAAACTGCACGCGGCTGTAATGTATTGTTGGGTTCCGGCAATATAGGTGAAAAATCATTGAAAAAAACGGCATACATGCCCCCCAGTCCATTACCAGGCCCTTTGGGTCCGGTATGGATATTAGGGGAACCCTGCACCCAAATTTAAAAAAAAATGGTGTGGGGGGCCCCCAGGCACTATATACTCTGAACAGCAGTATATATACTATACGGCCTGCCCTATAAACTCTGCAGAGAATTGGGTCTTAGGTCTTGGTGGTACCAGAACACTGTAAGCCCTCACAGTTACTCTTGGGGAGCACAGGAACGGGCCCTGCTATGAAATACTATTAAAAAATTGTAATTATATGCCCCTATTAAACAGGGGCAGAAAAATTGGGCCTTGGGTGGTGGTGGTGGTGCCAGAACACTGAAAGGCCTCACAGTTAATCTTGTTGGGCGCAGGAACGGGCCCTGCTGTGAAATATTATATCAAGATTTGGAATTACGTGCCCCTGTTAAAAGGGGCAGAAAAATTGAGCATTTGGTGGTGGTGGTGGTGGTGGTACCAGAACACTGTAAGCCCTCACATTTAATCTTGTTGGGCGCAGGAATGGGCCCTGCTATGAAATATTATATCAAGAATTGTAATTACATGCCCCTGTTAAACAGGGGCAGAAAAATTGGGCCTTGGGTGGTGGTGGTGGTGCCACAACACTGTAACCCCTCACAGATAGTCTTGTTGGGTGCAGGAACGGGCCCTGCGCTGAAATATTATATCAAAAATTGTAATTACATGCTCCTGTTAAACAGGGGCAGAAAAATTGGGCCTTGGGTGGTGGTGCCACAACACTGTAAGCCCTCACAGTTAATCTTGTTGGGCGCAGGAACGGGCCCTGCTATGAAATATTATATCAAGAATTGTAATTACATGCCCCTGTTAAACCAATGGGGGGGAAGGGGTTGCTTTTTTGAAGCACCTGATTACAGCCAAAGACTCTAATAGGCTTTGCATTAGATACTGTGTACACCACCAGAAGTGTAGTAGAAACTCTACACACTGTATTAGATACTGTCTACACCGCCTGCACTGTATTAGCAACTGTACTATGGCTGCATTGTATTGTGTACACCACCAGAAGTGTAGTAGAAACTGTACACACTCTATTAGATACTGTGTACACCACCAGAAACTGTACTACGGCTGCACTGTATTAGATACTGTGTACACCGCCTGCACTGTATTAGCAACTATACACCACGGAATGCATTGTAGATATAGGCTACACTGGATGCAGAGTATATATATATATATATATATATATATATATATATATATATATATATATATATATATATATATATTAATACACCGTCTGCACTGACTGAATATAGATTAAACACTGAAACACTGAATTTACAGTCTATGCTAAATGCAGAGTATATATATATATATATATATATATATATATATATATATATATATATATATCTCAAATACACTGCCACTAACTGAATGACCTGCCTGCTTAATCTAAATAAAGCTATCTCTCCATCCACACCAACAACACTACACAGGGCCACCGTGTAGGCAGCCTTATATAGTGTGGGGTGTGGACTTAGTCCCCTTGAGCCATGATTGGCCAAAGCATGCAGGTCAGGTGCATGCTTTGGCCAATCATCATACAGCAATGCGATCTTGCAGTGCATTATGGGGCGTTCCGCGGCTCGAATTTCCTGCGAATGCCCCATAATGTTTGCTCTTCGATGAACGGGCGAACACCCGATGTTCGAGTAGAACGTATGTTCGACCCGAACATCAAGCTCATCCATAATTACCCCCCACCGCTCCCGACCACTCACCAAAAGTCTAACAAGGCAATTGGAGGCCACGCCAAATTTAACTTGACTTGTTGATTTTGGCAGATCGAATTGCTTTGCATTGAACTAAAAGGCAAAACTTTTTTTTTTCATTTTGGATAGCGTAAAGGAAGGGTTATAACCCCTGTCAAGTTGTTTTTTGCTATCTGTGTCCCCTTGGAGAGGTTCCCCTTCACTTCCTGTCTCATATCCAAAAGAGGGAGTGAGAGGAAATACTTCCAAAGCAAGGGAATCCCTGATTATCAGCACGGTCACCAGAACTGTGTCCTCATTAGAAGATTTCCCCTCTATTCCTGCTCTGGGAACAACTCATAATTTGGGATTTTCTTTAAATATCTGTGATAATGGTATACAAGACAAATTTAGACCCGACAAGTGTTCTAATCCCTTTCCACTTTGTCCAAAATTAACAATAAAAGTTTTACCTTTAGTTATACTTTAAATAGGAGTCAAAGGAGTAAAACACTGAGCAATCAAAGGCACCATATCTGATTTGATAAGCCTTTTACCAGTTTTACTGTACTGGCCATATGCACTCCTATGCTTCTGTTGCCCGCTGTAATTCTTCTATACAGGTTATAGGAAGTGCATGACAATCAGGATAAGGGCAGAAAAGATCTCATTTGTAGTCCGAAAACACACAGAGTAGAATGGCGGCTTCTACCAAATGCTTTGTGTATTGACTTACCTGTGTTGTATCATCATTCTGTAGGTGCTCATCCACAGCCAGTCTGTCTGAGGATAAAAAGAAGAACTCAGCCAAGGGACTGCCTTGGTGGTTTGTTTTCATCGGTTGGTTCCTGGTGGCAGCGACCAGTGGCGTATCAGGCTTCTTCACAATGTTGTATGGTCTACATTATGGGAAGGACAGCTCCATCAAGTGGCTGATCTCAATGGCAATCTCATTCTTTGAGAGCCTCTTTATTACACAACCTTTAAAAGTTAGTTTCAAAGAGATATAGTATTTTAAACAATGGGATCTTTATGACTGGAGTAAAAATGTCTCTGTTTTCTCTTTACTATCTCTCTGTTACTTTTTCATCCTAATATAACGCATTATTTATTTAATACCATACTTTCACAGTGCAGTTTATTTTTTTATTTATATATTTTATAAATGATTAAATGTATAATTTAAAGGAAACCAGTACCAAGAAATATTCAGCTTGCTATTGCCTAGCTAAGCATTGCCATTACTGACCTCTTTTTTTTAAAGTTGACAGTTGCCTGTATGCCAGGTTGATCTAATGGCTTTTATACAGTCAGTGTCACTAACCAAAAACAGGTATACAGATCCGGAAATTTGACTTTGATGGGTCTGTGATTCAAAAGGTAATAAAGTAAAAGTCAATCAGGCAGGCAGCTAGCATTTTCAGGTTAGCAATCGTGTTTCGGTGCACTGTTACTTTAATACTGTTCATATGTTACATGACAGGCCTAAGTACATTAAATGGCAATGTGCCAAAGTATAACTACTGGGGTGTGTAATTCCCCTGGTCACACAGTGTAAGCCCTAGCTAACCAGAAGGCATTTTTGGAAGTCTTACTTAATTCAAAGAAATTATTACAAAGTATAAAGTCATGTAAAAATATATGCCCATATAGTGCATAGGCAAGAGAGAAATAAGGAACATGCTACACCTATTTATAAAACATAATTCGTGCAAGATCCTATCAGCCAGTTAAATTCTAAGCAAAGACAAGCAAAAGTGGGCCGGTAAAAGGGTGTGGGGGGCCAGATGTTGGATAAAATGTATTTCTAGGCAAAACATTTCTGCATATTTCTCCCTTTAGAATGCAGCAAAATACCTATTGATCTGGCAGAAATCTAGTGTGCTCCTAACTTCCTGTTTGAGCTGTCAAGCTGGCAATAATTTCCCTTTGGGATTAATAAAGAATTCTGAACACAGTACACTAAAATCCCAGCCAGTGTTGTCAGTCCGGCCTACTGGACTATAGAACTTCTCCTGCCCCCCAATCTTCTCTATCCACTCAACATGCAGTGGTGGCCCGTCCATTAGTGGCACAGGGGCGCCACCCCCCTAATTCATGCGCCCGGCCTCTAATCTACATGCAGGGTGCCGGATGCATGGATTTCAATGGGATTTTTTTTTTTTTAGAAGCACGTTATTATAGCCAGAGGCTCTAACTGGCTTCAAAAAAGGGTGGCCTCAGGCCTCAGAGCACAGAGCACTGCGCCCTGAGCCCACCCAGTTGTGTGACAATAGCGATTTAATATTCACTATTGTCTTCCTGATGCTCCTCCCGGCCAATCAGGAAGCTGGTCCTGAGGCCAGATTGGCCAGGGAGTCTCAGGACCCACTTCCTGTTCGGCCGGGAGGAGAAGCAACTGCCCAGTAGCTTGGAAGAGTCTGGGAGCAGCTTAACCGGTGGTCCTCTCCAGCTGGGACTCAGCTCCCTCTTCAGCCATATCCAGCACTCCCCGTCCTGGAGGGAGGGGGATGGGAGATCAGCGTGTCATCCCGAGACTCGGCATCTGCCTCCTAAGGTAAGGAGGCCTCTGATCGCCGCATCCCCATCCGTCTCCCGCGGGGGTGGGCATGGTGGTGATCACTGTCTTTCCTTTCGTCTACTAGCTTATATTAATAAATAATGTGCAATTTTCCCAAAGGCTTTAAGGGAGGGACAGTTGTTTTTTCTTTTTGTTAAAACCAAGCGACAAATAATCCAGTCTGAATCTTAAAAGCTTGCATTTATTATGTTTTAGGTTCTGGGATTTGCGGCATTTTTTGCTCTAGTTCTTAAGAAAGTAGAACCAGAAGATGAAGAAGAAACTGCTCTCAATGGAAACATTTCTACACCAGGTATCTCAAAAAATCTATCTTACAAGAGGCAGCAAGGTGTAATATTAATAATACATCAAGCTATATAGTATCAGTATAGTACAAAGGCATATTGTAAGACTGAGAATTTAAAAACTAGAGGAAGGGATGAAGCAGCGGTATCGGCCATGGCAGGTAGCTAGGTGCTTTTTGTTATGCTATTGGGGGGGAAAGAAAAATAACAGGTTGGCGCTTTTCATTGTGCATGCATTCATAATGGTGGAGAATACCATTGTAGATAATGTACTATTTCCAAGAATACTTTTTATTAGGAAAAATTTTATATGCAATTTAGAAGTTTCCTCTGGGATTACCTTTTAGTATGGCTACTTAGGCTCCATTCACATCTATGCATGTTGCTTTGTGGCGTTTCTGCAGTGCTTTTCGCGGTGCTTGCCACATTTTTGGACACGCGATTTTGCCGCGATTTGCGTTTTTGTTAACACTGTATATAGCTGGTAGCTAAGGAGGGGGCTGGGAAGCCGGCCACTGCATCCTTAACAACCGATGAGTCATCAGCTGTCAGTAGGCTTCCCCGCTTGACCTCCCTGGCTGTAATCCTGAGTGTGGCTCGGGGTGAATTTTCAGTACCAAAAGCGCTAACCCCGAGCCACACTCGGGATCGCATCAAAGGATCCAGGCAAAGTTACTTACCTTGTCCCCAGGATCCTGTGATGTCTCCCCGCTGTGTGTGTGAGCCGTGTCCTCCGCCGGATCTATCACTGTACCGAGCTCCGTTCCCTGTGAGCGTTGCGATGCCCGGCGCCAAATTCAAAAGGTATAAAAACACATTACACATACAGTACACTGTAATCTTACAGATTACAGTACTGTATCAAATTATTTCACATCCCCTTTGTCCCTATTGGTTTGTGCAGTGTTCTGCATGCAGTTTTATATTATATATACTGTTCTTTCTGCCTGGAAACTGGAGATTGTTCATAGCAACAAAAAAGTGTCCCTTTACATCAAAAGCGGTTTTAGACCAGCTAGAAAACAGCGATAATAAATTAGAACACTTGCAGAATTGAGCGATAGTGATTCGTGGGGAAATCCGTCATCAAACACTGAAAGTAATGACAGCGACAATTTTGCAACTGAGCAAATTTCAGTGTTTTTGATTTGATTACATTATTGAATAATTTTTATTATTATTATTTGTTAGAATTATTTATAGTTATTTATTATATTATAATTTATGATTTTGTGTTTCAAACTTTATCATACCCGGGATGTCTACTAGACTCTTGTTTGGACAGATTTAAGTGAGTTATTCCTAAGAATTACAGGCCTATAATATAAAACGCCAAATTTCCATGCAAAACTTTGTACCGCTTTGAGCATCAAAAATCTGAAATAATCATACCGCCAGGGAGGTTAATGGAAAAAAAAAGAATTGCCGGCTAAAAAAACAAATTGTGAAAAAAAACAGCATGGGACCCCCCCCGACACCCCCCCCCCCCCCCCCCCCCCCCAGGTCCATACCAGGCCCTTGGGTCTAGTATGGATTCGGAGGGGACCCTCCATGCCAAAATGTAAAAAGAAAATGGCGTGGGATCCCCCCAAAATCCATACAAGACCCTTATCCGAGCATGCCGCCCGGCAGGTCAGGAAAGGAAGGGGACGAGTGAGCGCCCCCCTCCTGAACAAGGGCCTCTTCCCGACAACCCTTGCCCGGTGGTTGTCAGGGTCTGCGGGTGGGGTTTTTTTCGGAATCTGGAAGCCCCCCCTGACGTCAAATTTCAATCTAGTTTTAGTCATAGTCTTTTGACTAAAATGCCATTTTAGTTTTAGTCGTATGTTAGTCTACTAAAATCTCCAGTACATTTAGGTCTATTAAAATCTTCAGTACTCACCTGAACCCTTCCGATTTCCTCGGAGCTCTGCCTGTCTGTTAAATCCCCAGCTCCCTGACTCTATCAGCAAGCTGTATTGACTAAGAGACGCAGGCTCCCTCTGTCTACCTGTGGCCTGAGAGTTCTAGAACAATGCCCTGCAAACCACAGAAGAGGAACTCCACCATAGGATTTGTTTCTGTCTTGATGTGATTTGGTGAGTGTTTCCCCTCCCAGCAAGGTAGCAGTGCTTAGCACTATGTAACATAACAGCCTCCCCAGACCAGTTCTCTGCCCTGTGCACTCCCTTATGCCGCGTACACACGAGCGGACTTTACGGCAGACTTTGCCCGGTGGACGGAATTTGGTCGGACAATTCGATCGTGTGTGGGCTCCAGCAGACTTTGTTTTCTCAAAAGTTGGACGGACTTAGATTTGAAACATGTTTTAAATTAATCCGTCGAAATCGAGTCCGGTCGAAAAGTCCGCCGTCTGTATGCTAGTTCAACGGACAAAAAGCCACGCTAGGGCAGCTATTGGCTACTGGCTATGAACTTCCTTGTTTTAGTCCGGTCGTACGTCATCACGTACGAATTCGACGGACTTTGGTGGATTGTGTGTAGGCAAGTCTGTTCATTCAGAAAGTCTGTCGTAAAGTACGTTGAAAAGTCCGCCGGGCAAAGTCTGCCGTAAAGTCCGCTCGTGTGTACGAGGCATTACTCCCATTTACTTCCCCATCCCCACTTGCAGGTCACCTCCCCATCACCAAAGTATAATGCACCCTTCCCTGTGCGCTCCCTCACTCCCATTTACTTCCCCACACAGAGTTTACATTTTTGGGGGTTTTATTTATATTGTAAAGATGCATTTCTGTTTGCCAAAAAGCAATATTTTTGTTTTTTTATGAAACTTGGTTTTATATATCAAGACGTTATATATTACAATCCCTAAATCTGTGTCTGTAGTGCATGTTCAAACCTTAAAGTGGTTGTTAACCCACCAATGAAAAATTACAGTATCCTCTCTGTTTATTTATGTAAAGTGCCCCTGTGTCTGTGCCTTATAAAAATAATGCAGTATATACCTGTTTACAGAGTGCCGATCGGCACTCACATGACCCACTTGGCCTAACAGCTGCAGCGGGTGGGGCCTAGGATCCCCCGCTATGGTCAGTCAGGAGAGGCGGAGAAGAGAGGCAGCGGGTCACGTAAGTGCCAATCGGCGCCCTGTAAACAGGTATATTCTACATTATTTTTTTAAGGTGCAGACACAGGGGTATTTTACATAAATAAATAGAGAGGATGGTGTGAAAAATGTACAGCAATTTGAGCAGCAGGAGTGGAGGGGGGCGGGCACTAACACGGAGCTGACAGGCAGGGAGGAGGGGGGGTGGAGGAGAGCACAGAGGAGGAAGCGGATGACGGAGTCACGTAAAGTGTCCATGGTGTCAGGGCTCAGCTGCCATGATACACCGCGGTCAGTTTACATAGGAGAGAGCAGAAACTGGCAGGATCAGCCAGGTATTTCAGGCGTTACAGGGGGCCAAATGACACAGTACAAGCACTGTGCTGTATAACATGGTTTAAAGGAATGGGATCTTTTTTTTTAGGTTATCAAACACTTTAATACCATAAATAATAACAAGTTATTAGATTTTTACTCCAGGATTACATATGAGTTTGGAAATTCTACAGAAATGCTTAAATAATGCATTACAATTTAACTAAACCTATTTGATTTTAGTCGACCAAAATGTACTGGAGATTTTAGTCGACTAAATGAAAATTGGAATTGATTTATCTCATAGTATTCATCAATTGACTTATTTATAATTTTATTTTCATTTAGTTTTCATCACTGAAAACATGCAGCTTACGAAAACTATGACAAAAATATTTTCGTAAAATTAACACTGTTATGGTGCAGTGCAAAATTTATGTGCTGCGGCATGTTCTGTTACTACATTGAAACAGTATTGCAATGCACCATTCTAACACACATTATAAATGCACTTTTTTGAGTGGGTTACCACAATGCACCAGTGTGAACTGGCCTCAATAGTCCAAGCACACCATTTCAGTACACTTTGAGGATCGTTTTTAACCAGAAAATAATTCAGTGGAGGTTATTTACGAAAGGCAAATCCACTTTGCAATACAAGTGCACTGAAAGTGCACTTGGAAGTGTAGTCACTGTAGATCTGAGGGGAAGATCTGAAATGAGGGGAAGCTCTGCTGAATTTATCATCCAATCATGTGCAAGCTAAAATGCTGTTTTTTATTTTCCTTGCATGTCCCCCTTAGATCTACAGCGACTGCACTTTCAAGTGCACTTGTAGTGCACAGTGGATTCGCCTTTCGTAAATAACCCCCAATGTGTCCATATAACCAAGAAGTATGAGTAAGGTTTAGATTCAAAGGTCACACTGCATATGTTTGAGTTAACGGTTCTCTAGGGAAATACAGCAAATGGAAACATTCGGAGATAATCTCATCATCCATGGAGATGGCATTAAATGTTTGCTTGTTTTAGCCATGAACTGGAGTTCGTGAATTAGTAATGCATGTGTAAAAAAACAGGGTATGTCATTTTTATGGTGCTGTAATTCTATTCTGCACATGTGTCTCAATGGCTGAGAGTGCTGACCAGTGTGTTCTGGCAGGGAGGCCGTCACCCCGTCAGAGCACAAAAGCTCCTCAAGGGAGATCGCTGTACTAACATCGAATTGTTAGTACAGCAGCTCCTCCCGAGCTCTTCGGGTTTTTTTTCGTTAGTTTGTTCAGAACAAAAAGAACTACTAGTGTGTGCTAGGCTTTCGTTTCAAATGTCTATGAGCTCCTAAAGATAAAGTTTCTTTATGAATGGTGTGTTTTGCGTTTTAATGCAACTTTACTCAAACATATGCTTTTGGGACATATGCCCTATGCCCCAAATGCATATGGCTAAGCCCTAGTTCATACTGCTGCGTTTTCTCATACGACTTGCTGCAACATGTGACACAGAAACTCACACGACAAGTCAAAACACATTAATTTCAATGGGTGCTGTCTTAAATGCTGTGCCTCAAGTTGCAGCGATCAAAAAAAAAATAGTTCCTGCACTACTTTTCTGCATCTTACTTGCAACATGAGTGCCATTGAGACTGCAATGTTAAAAATCCCAAAAGTTGTAGGTAGTTTCCTTGTCTTATCTTTGCTACTTCAGAGGGTTTTGTAAGTTTAATACTGTGTCACCCTCTGTATTGTTATGATTTGCCAAAGTTGCAAAACATCAAAGTTGCATGAAAGATGCATTGAAGTTCCATCAAGTTGCAAGCAAGTCGCAACACAAAGTCGCCCTGTACCTACTGTTTTGTGAACGGACCTTCAGCAGGTAAAAAGCAGCCTCAGAACTGTCATCCATACTACACAATTAATGTAAATAGAAACCTGCTATTCTGCTTTTAAAAAGTCCTTCAAATGTAGAAAAACAAAATACTTTTAACAAATCTTTAAAGGATGAACTCCAGGAAACCTAAAAATTCTCCCTTGCAGTGGAGCTGCACCTGTACTACAATAGTTAAATGCTAGTTTCTGTCTAGGGGGATTTAGTAAAGCAGTTTTAGATATGCCTTCCTCTGTTTCTGGGGTCTCCTCCACATTGCTAGACAAGGTCTCCACAGCCTCTTCTCCCACATGCTCCAAGAGACCATAACCCTGCATTGGACGTTAGCACAGCAAGGGATAGTCCACTGCTAGAGCACAGGGAGCATTGTCTTTCAGGGGGGACAAAGGATCTGGTAAGTAAAAGAGCTTCTTGCTAACTAAAGCCGCGTACACACGATCGGAATTTCCGATAAGAAATGTTCGATAGGAGCTTGTTGTCGGAAATTCTGACAGTGTGTAGGCTCCATTGGACATTTTTTGTCAGAATTTCAGACAAACATAATTTGAGAGCTGATTCCCAAATTCTCCCACAACAAAATCCATTGTCGTAAATTCCGATCGTGTGTACACAATTCTGATGCACAAAATTCCACGCATGCTCGGAATCAAGCAGAAGAGCCGCACTGGCTATTGAACTTAATTTTTCTCGGCTCGCCGTACGTGTTGTACGTCACCGCGTTCTTGGCGTTCGGCATTTCCGACAACATTTGTGTGACCGTGTGTATGCAAGACAAGTTTGAGCCAACATCCAAAATAAATCCAGGGATTTGTTGTCGGCATAGGTGTGCGTAGCCTATTGCATTGGGGTGTGCACCCCAGAGATCAAACACACGTGACTTTCTCTGCAGTCTCAGCTGCACTGGACAGTGAATGAATGGGAAGTGTTCATTCACAAACGGAAGCATAGTAAACACAGTTTACTATGCTTCAGTTACATTTGAACACAGTGAGTGAGTGTGTTCACTGTGTTCATTTAGAAAAGGAATGGGCCAGTAAATGACATATTGATTAGCCCCCCCCCCCCCCCGCTCTCCATTCTGAAACATCCCTTGCAGCAGCTGGGGGGGGGAGTAGGTGCAACACCGGCGGGTTTGCCCAGGCAGTAGGGGCAATCGTCACCACACAGAGTGGTTAGGGCATTGATGGCGAACCTTGGCACCCCAGATGTTTTGGAACTACAGTTCCCATGATGCTCATGCACTTCTGCAGTGTAGTTGAGCATCATGGGAAATGTAGTTCCAAAACATCTGGGGTGCCAAGGTTCGCCATCACTGGATTAGGGTGTGCCCAGGCACACCTGACACACCCTCTGCGCACGCCTATGGTTGTCGGAATGTCCGATTGTCTGTACGCGGCATAAGGCCCCTTTCACACCAGCTGACCGATCGGGTCCGCCTGTCCGTTTTTCAGGTGGACCCGATCGGACCTATTGTTCTCTATGGGGTGGCGGATGTCAGAAGACATGCTTCCGCTGTCACCCACCAGCATCTGATCCACTAAAAACTGACTGATAGGGATCATTCCCCATCCATCTGGTGAATCAGGCAGTCCGTTTCCATCTGACCGCCCCATAGAGAACAATGGGCTGTTTCTGCTATGCAGAGTGGACACGGACCTGTTATCCGCCTACTCAGCGGGGATCAGGGGAGAGATCCCCCACTGAGCAGGCGGATCCGCTTCGACGTTGGACTTTAAAATATATCTATGTTCAAACCAAGTACTGCAGTATAAAATTATACATTATAGGGTCTATGTATAAAAAGGCTTCTTGAACGAATGTGACACACATTCAAACAGCTCCAATGAAACTTCACATTTTCTGCATTAAATATCTCTTATGATTGATTTGCCATCTAGTAGCCATAATCCGGTATTCATTTTAACTATCTCCAATCATGAAAAAAAAGCAATTTTGACCACTAGATGGAGCTTCAATCATATGAGAAAGTTATATAACGCAGGCTATGTCAAGTCTTGTTAGAGCTATGTTAACGTGTTGCATTTGTTCAGCAAACTTTTTATACTTAGAAACCTATGCCTGTGTATTAAAAGAGCTCATCAATCTTGTTTTATTTCATTCTTTTTTTTTTTTAGCAATTCATGAGTGTTGAAGGAAACCTATCATTTAGAAAAGCTGAAAAGGGCATTGCTGACTTCTCTAAAAAGCGCTGGTTATGTGGTTGTCATGCCTGTAGCTTCAATACTTCAGAGTTACAAACCTAGAAATGTAATCAGACTCTACTCTGAGTCTGACTTTACATCTTTGCATACTTGTTGCAGGGCAGTGATTCGGAGCATACAGCAGCCAGGTAACCAGTATTTTCAGAAGGTCAGTGACAAGTGTACTTATATCTCTGTTGCCTAATGAAATAATTATAGTGACATTCATGGCCATCATCCATAATGTATACAGTAGAAAAAAATGGAAAAAGATTGGACTGTGCAAGCCCAAAAGAGGAGTAATTATTCAAAATGTGTTTAAACATTAGATATTTATTTCAGTACCAGTTATTAAAACAGCATTGATGTCAACATGAACATCTAACAAAAAAAACACATATTGCAGTTTCCTGCATAGAATTCAGTAGCAAAAAGATGAGCACTGATGGGTAGGTCCTCACATTCCGACGCGTTTCGCCATTGCTTCATCAGGGCCCATGAAGACCACACAGTACTCACCTATGAAGGAAAACAATACCATTTCTAATCATATTTGAATGTGAATGTCATTTCATTACATTATATAGTTTGTTTATCACAGTACAATCTATTTCAGCCATATGTGAGCGTGCGAGACCCACCTCGTAGATGAGCCACATGTGCATAACTGCTCCCTGGGCGGGTGCTGGAGCCCCAGGGAGATTCCAACCCGAGATACATAGAGTCTAGAGTGTTTAGAAAGGAAACTATGTCTAGTAGTAATCAATATTTTGACCTATATGGTTATGTATGACAGCTACATGTGATGGACCACTTACTGGAGGACAAGTAATCTGACGGAAATGGTTTTTTATTAGATGTTCATGTTGACACTAATGCTGTTTTACTAACTGATACTGAAATAAATATCTAATGTTTTAACAAACTTTGAACAAACTTTGAATAGTTACTCCTCTGTAGTCTAATACTTTAGCAGCACAAAGATAAATTGGCAAAATATGGTATTTTGGTAATGGTGTTCCCGGTCCTATGTAGTGAAGGATCTTACTGTAACAAATGGGTCAGGAGCAGAAGGAGACATTTCCAATTATCATAGAAAACCCTGCCATAATGCAAATAAGGGAATGAAAATAGAAATCATTGAACCCATCTATTGTGTCTTCATTCAGAATAGCATCTGTATTTATTGTGTATCCACAGGTGATTCAAACCTTTTGCTGGAATCTCGCAGAGACAGCAACATGTACCAGCCTCCCCCTCCTAGCGATGTCTCAAAGATGAAGGATAATTGTATCAAAGAGCAAAAAGTATTTGCATTAATAAGAGAAATACTAGGTAAGATCTGGGCACAGAACAAATCAAACTGCTTTCTTAATATATCAGAAATCCAGAGCATGTATGAAAAAGGAAAATAATAAAAGCTACAGTTTTTGGCAGATAGATAATATGTACTTCTATGAAATTCTGAAGCTTCAAAAAAAATCTACTACATGGACTTATTGAGAATGGCGCAGGTAGGGCTACAGCTAAGCTACAGCATAATCATACATGTGAATGTACTGTGGGGGTCGACAGCCATAAGGACCAATTTGATGCAGTGTGCGGTGTATGGTCTGAGCAATGCTGGCAGCACTCATACGTCTATTTCCCAAAGACAACCTCTGGATATGATGCTGAGCACGTGCATTCAACTTCTTTGGTTGACCATAGTGAGGCCTGTTCTGAGTGGAACCTGTCCTGTTAAACCGCTGTATGGTCTTGGCCACCGTGCTGCAGCTCAGTTTCAGGGTCTTGGCAATCTTCTTATAGCCTAGACCATCTTTATGTAGAGCAACAATTCTTTTTTTTCTGATCCTCAGAGAGTTCTTTGCCATGAGGTGCCATGTTGAACTTCCAGTGACCAGTATGAGAGAGTGAGAGCGATAATACCAATTTAACACACCTGCTCCCCAGTCACACTTGAGACCTTGTAACACTAACAAGTCACATGGGGAGGGAAAATGGCTAATTGGGCCCAATTTGGACATTTTCACTTAGGGGTGTACTCACTTTTGTTGCCAGCAGTTTAGACATTAATGGCTGTGTGTTGAGTTATTTTGAGGGGACAGCAAATTTACACTGTTATACAAGCTGTACACTCACTACTTTACATTGTAGCAAAGCGTCATTTCTTCAGTGTTGTCACATGAAAAGATATAATAAAATATTTACAAAAATGTGAGGGGTGTACTAACTTTTGTGAGATACTGTATATTGCCTGCATCAGGGCTGAGGGGTATTGAGTGCAGTACTAAGACAGAATGCTGTGAAGTTTTCAGGAAGCTATATACAGCACCTTCCCAGCCCCTCCGACCAGGCATGACTTGCCTGAATAGCATAGAGAAGCACAGAGACCCAATGACATCACTGTGTCTAAAATAAGGTTACTGAAAAAGAAAGTTGTTATTAAAAAAAAAATGAAAGGTGTGGTAATGAGAGGACAGGAAGGAACCAGAGGAGGCAAGTTATAAGCAAATTAAACTTCAGCTTTAAGCTAAATCTGAAATCGTATGTGGCTGTATTGTATTGTGTTTCTATTGTATTTGTTTTTTAGCCTACATAGGATTCCTGTGGATGCTTCTACTAGTGGCATATGGACAAAGAGATCCAAATTCATACTACCTTAACAAGCACATAGAGGGCAGTTTTACAGATGGAATGGGGAAAGTCTGCAGCTACCAAGATTTCTTTAACTGGGCTAACACTACCCTCATCAATAACCTCTATGGAACCTATCCAGGTACAATTTGTATTTACAGGTTTTATTTGCACCCTCTCCTAAAATGGAAACTGAGGGCATTAAGTGAACTATTTGAATATGGAACACCCCCATATATTGCATATCTTGCTTGTGTGATTGGCTTGCTTCTTTTTCCAGATGTATTTGTTCATAGCTGGAATCATTGGTGTGCGCAGCCTACTGCATTAGGGTGTGCACCTCAGAGCACAAACACACATTTGTATATCAGCAGAGCAGTGGACAGTGTCAGTAGAGCAGAGATTGGTGTCAAGTAGGGCAGTGAACAGTGTCAGTAGTTTTTAATTTGTATTATTTTTTCCAATTTTACTTTTTTATTATTTTTGACAATATTTTTTATTATTTTGTATTTAATTTTTTTGTAGGAGCCCTGTTGGGGTGCTTTAGTGAAATGTCAAGGGTCTGAATAGACCCCTGATGTCTCACCTTTGAGACAAAGAAAGGAACTGAGGACAGAGATTCCCCAGTCCCTTTCTCTGCAGCCTCAGCTGCACAGGACAGTGAACAGTGGGAAGTGGTCTATGCTGAGTGGCTGCCTGTTAATTCACAAACTGAAGTTTACTATGCTCAGTTAAGAATGAAAACAGGAGCAATCAGTACAGATCAATCACTGTGTTAATTTAGAAACGGAATGGGCTGGTAAATGACTGGCCCCTTCCCCTGCTCTCCATCCTGAAACATCTCCCGCAGCAGACGGTGGGAGAAGAGAGAAGGGGAGCTGGAAGCACTGCAGGGGGGAGACAGGGGGTGCCAGAAAGCAGGGGAAATCGGCACTGCACGGGGTGATTAGGGTGTGCTTAGGCACGCCCGGCACACCCTTTGCGCATGCCTATGGCTGGAAGTCAGATTAGAGGCATCCCTTGCAATAGGAGTTTCATTTTTTTCTAAGATGCTTCCTAAAATTCTTGATGGCGAAAAGGATGTAGATGTTCTTTTTCTCATTACAAAACTGAGATTGTAGGCAGATTCTTCCACTTAGCAGTCAGTATGATAAAGGATTTGGCAAGGGACATATCAGTTTCTTAAGAACAGAAAAAGATTTTGCTAAAACCCTTGCAATGTGTTTTAGTCAGTGGCGTATCTAAGGTATGGCACATATGGCAAGTGCCATGGGCGCCATGTAAAGCGGGCGCATGATGGAGAAAAGTGAGAATGTTAAAACTGGTGTATTGCTCAGAAAAGCTGCGCCCCTGGTGTCGCCATTGCGCAAGCTGAGTGTGGGGGATGCGCAAGGTGTGCGGTGATTACGGTAAGGTGGACCGGCCTGCTGAGGTCCCTGGCAGTGTCAGGTGATCTGTGCTGTGTGTATGGAGCTTAGCGGAGAAGATGCACGATGGCCCGCTGGCAATGTGATGAGCTGCTGGGATCTGTATTCCCCGCTCCTCCCGGGATCCCCGGCTGGATGATGAAGAGCTAAGCTCCATCCCGCTGCCCCACACTGCCATCTCTAAGAATGTCTCTCCATTCATCCGGGGTGCGCCCATCGCTAAATCTGCCCCCGATCTCTCTCTTACCCGTTCTCTGCCCATTGATCTGTGGCTATCGATCACAGAGCTCCAGCACGTGTACATCTCCCGGAGCCATGTGATCCCAGCGGCTCCATCTCTAACGCCGCCACTAACTCGAACACCGAGCAGCCCCAGAGCTGTCAGTGCCTATAAGAGCCGGGGACCTGAGGCATGGGGATCTGCATGGGACCCTGGCCAGATCACAGCAGCAGCTCAGGGATGGACAACCTCAACCTCGGGGGGAGCTGTGCAAAGCGGCCAGAGGGGACAATCCAGACAGGCTGCTTCTACTACCACAGAACGGGGGAGGCAGCGGCACCGGGGACAGCAAGGGCCAGCAGGTGCACCAGCAACATCCTCTGCAGAAGGGATGGGACAAACTCTGACTGGAGGAGAAGGAGGGCAAGAAAGTCAGCAAGAGCATAGATCGGGTACTGAAGGAGCAGAAGAGGGAGCACACAAGCAGACCCATAGACTGCTCCTCCTAGGTAAGTGCCCCTCATTCCATTTCTACACTTACATGGGGTGTAGGTGGCCGGCCATGCCTGCTGACACTGCCTGTGTGCTTTATGTTCTCTTTGACATTTTATTGTTAGCCTGCATCCTGGGCATGCCTCCAGACTCTACATGCTGGAGGGTGCCAGCTGCAAGAGGAATCCCCCACCCATAGGAGAGCAAGGAGAAGCAGGTACCCCCCCCCCCCCACCAATGTCTACCCCTAGTTATATATATTTATATACTGGGCTTCACTCCTGCCCAGGACATTAGCTGCATGTACTTAACATGTTCCCCTTGTGGGGTTCCTCTCCCACTCCAAACACATGCAGGTAGGTGAATTGTACCTCGTGTACAGACTGGCAGTGTACATGGCTGATTACATTCTACACTGACCCTACAATCATAGAGGACCCTACACATATCTATGAATACTTCCATTCAGTCCTGTTCAGCTCTTGGTGGATTTTGGGCCAGCACTCATCTTGGATCATTTTTTGGACATGGGGGGTGGCATGCAGAATATGATCACCCATGTACATTGCCGCTTCATACAGACAGGGGACCATCACCTACCAACATGGCTTTGGAGTGTGCCAGGAAACTGGAGTACCTGGAGGATGCCCACACCTAGAGAACATGCAAACTCCATGCAGATAGCTTCCTGGCCCAGATTCAAACCAAGTGAGGCAAGTGCCAACTACTAACCTACTGTTCTCCCTATATACCTGTATATACTGACAGTATTATCTGAAAGTTGGGTTTCAAATGTTTTGACAGGGGCGCAGTTTCAGTGCTTGCCATAGGCACCATTTTCGCTAGATACGCCTCTGGTTTTAGTTCACTAGGATTTTTTTTTCAACAACATTGGAGTTTTACTTGTTGGGAGAACTTGTCAATTATACTTTACTGTGAAAGTAAAATATTCTTACCTCTCTTTAGGGAATATGGCCTTAATAAAGACAACCCCATTCCCTACTACTCACATATACTTCTACCCTAGCAATCCAGTAAGTAGGTTTCTGTAATGATAGTGGGGTAGTTAATATAAAGCTAAAGACTGACAGTAGCCAATTAACAAACAGGCAAAGAAGGGTACATTTCTGAATGATTTTTTTTATTTAACTTCTCTTTATTAAGAACTTTAATACAAAACATAGCCTTGGGGCATTCCCCAGCTAACAGGTATACAAATACATCATACAATACCAATAGCTTACAAAACACAGCTATTACTATTAACCATAAACCCGTTGCTCAGGTCCACACCAATAAAAGAAAATATCATAGGACCAATAAATCCTAGTAATATATTGCCCCCTCATATACGCAAGGACAGTCTACAATAGTGCTAGCAGTTCCTCAGCTGCTCTCGCATTTATACAGAAATTCCGCAGCCTCCTTCGGAGGTCAAGCTCAAACCAGGGTTTGATCAACTATTACCATGAGATGGGGACTCTGATCCACCATCACCTTGATCATCAATAGCAGAGTCTGAATTCATCCACAGATTTCATACCTTCTTAATTTTTTTGGGGGCAGCCCTGGGATAAATAGGTTGCTTTTTAGAAAGGAACCGCTGAAATGACAAAGTGATTCCAAAAGGACAGAGTAGGGGCCCTGTCTGACTTCTACTTGAGCACAATAGCCTTTCTGGCATAGAATAATAAAAGACCCATTAGGGTGCACACAGCCCTGGCAAAGGCCATAGAGTCTATTAACCCCAGTAGGCACAAACTAACCTTTAGGGGACAGGTTTGGTAGTCAGAGTGGATATAAATCGGGTCACCTCCTGCCAATAAATTTGAATCTGTGAACATTCCAAGAAGATATGGGTAAATCCTGCAGGATAACTTGGACATCTCCAACAGCGGGAGGCAGTTACATAGTTAGTCAGGTTGAAAAAAGACACAAGTCCATCAAGTTCAACCATAAAAAATAAATAAATAAATAAATAAAATAAAATAGAAAATATTATACAATTCCATATACCCAATCCTATACCCACAGTTGATCCAGAGGAAGGCGAAAAACCCCCCAGAAAAGCAGGATTCAATTTGCTACAGCAGGGGAAAAAATTCCTTCCTGATCCCAGAGAGGCAGTCGGATTTTCCCTGGATCAACTTTACCTATAAATGTTAGTACCCAGTTATATTATGTACATTTAGGAAAGAATCCAGGACTTTCTTAAAGCAATCCACTGAGCCGGCCAGAGCCACCTCTGGAGGGAGTCTATTCCACATTTTCACAGCTCTTACTGTGAAGAAACCTTTCCGTATTTGGAGATGAAATCTCTTTTCCTCTAGACGTAAAGAGTGCCCCCTTGTCCTCAGTGTTGACTGTAAAGTGAATAACTCAACACCAAGTTCAACACCAATTTATACATGGTGATCATATCCCCCCTTAATCTCCTCTTCTCAAGAGTGAGTAAATTCAGTTCCTCTAATCTTCCCTCATAGCTGAGCTCCTCCATGCCTCTTATCAGTTTAGTTTTCCTTCTCTGCACTTTCTCCAGTTCCTCAATATCCTTTTTGAGAACTGATGCCCAAAACTGAACTGCATATTCCAGATGAGGTCTTACTAATAATTTGTACAGGGGCAAAATGATATCTCTCTCTCTGGAGTCCATACCTCTCTTAATACAAGAAAGGACTTTTCTCGCTTTGGAAACCGCAGCTTGGCATTGCATGCTATTATTGAGCTTATGATCTACCAAAACCCCCAGATCTTTCTCCACCATTGATTCCCCCAGTTGTACTCCCCCTAGCATGTATGATGCATGCATGTTCTTAGCCCCCAAGTGCATAACTTTACATTTATCAACATTAAACCTCGTCTGCCACATAGTCGCCCAATTAGACAGTGCATTGAGGTCGGCTTGTAAATTGGAGACATCCTGTAAGGACGTTATTCCACTGCATAGCTTAGTGTCATCTGCAAAGACAGAAATGTTACTTTTAATCCCAGACCCTATATCATTTATGAAGTTATTAAAAAGTATGGGTCCCACCACTGAACCTTGGGGTACACCACTGATAACCTTAGACCATTCAGAGTAAGAATCATTAACCACTACTCTCTGAAGTCTGTCTTTTAGCCAGTTTTCTATCCATTTACATTATTGGGGTAGATACCATGTAGCCGCTGTGACCTAAGATAAATTATATGCAAAATCTTGAATTGGATTAGCCTATCTCTAGTTGCTATTAATTGTTGTAAATGGGTATTCCCACACATCCTCACTTTCAAGATCCTGCTCCTCCACATGCCACATAGTATTCAGTGCATCTAGGCCTACATGAAGGGAGGGTAGCAATGCCTTATAAATCATGGATAGTGGTTTGCAGAGAGTATCATCCCGAAGGAGAGACTCTAAGTCATCTTGCTCCAACTGGAATGTGTGAGAAACTGTGAGCCATAGGTGTGCCGGAGCTTCAGGAACCGAAGAAAAAGGAATTTGGTAACTTAAATTTAAATTTACTCTTCAGCCTATCAAACTTGATCAATGTACCCCCATCACATACATCAGTTAAATACTTCCAATAGGCAAGGATAGGGTAGTGACTGAAATTCTGTATTGGGGGACCAATGACCACTTGTGAGTTTGGGTTTAGCTATGGTAATATGCCAAGCTTTGATGACCGCCCTCATTGCCAGGGTTAGCGATGGATAAGAAGTTCTCAATCCTCTATAGAGGTGGTCATGGGGCGTCTCATAGGAGCCGTGTGCTGCCTCTAGGACTACAGAGGCATTTGTGTTATCTGAGATCAGCCAATTGGGGGCATGGGTGAGCATGTCCACTAACTAGTAGGTATATAGGTCTGTGTCCAGGGCCTACGTAATCTCCTCTTGCTAAATCTAGCTGGGTGGGATTGCCAGAGAAATTAATTAACAAGGGAATCAAACTGCTTAAAAAAGGATCTCGGAATCCAGAGAGGGGAATGCCTTAATCTATACAGCAAGACTGGGAGGATTTTCATTTTTTAGATTGAGTTTTCCTATGAGAGATAATGGTAAATGGGACCAGGCCTTCAACTCTGAATCCTTTTTTAACTGAAATTAGTCTGCAAGCTCATATTTTCAGTAATGTCCCTGCAAATGATCATATTCAAGTTATGGTATGGTAAGAAACATGTGGCTCCTCACTGCTTTTTCCATATTCTGCCCCTCTTGTCTCTTTGAAAATCATGAGCGTCTATGGCTGTATAAGTAGATAGATTTTTAAGTGAACCCAGTTTGTTTGAGCTTTTCCTGACAATTGCTCTTTTCCAACATTTGCCATGGCACCTTTTAAATACGCGTGAACTCTGTAATGTTCTCTCTGCAAGAACCTTTTACCCACTTAAAAAAAATTCCCTTGGAATTATACCACTAACTTTTCATGATATATTTGTTTGAGCAATTATAAATATATTATTTTTTTCTGAAACATTTGTGCACATGTATAAAGTGAAGCCATTCACTAATACACGTTTATACACGGTTTTGAATGTATACATACTATTTGTATAAATCACTTTTTGTATTTTTAACGATTGTATTGGGAGCGCCCTTTATCACGGCATTCAACAAAATGAATTTACCTACACTGGATGCACACTAGAGGGTGCTACACTGACATCAATAAAGCGGGGGTCCACCTACATCAGCCTAAAAAAAAAAATATTAAACGCCAGCAGCTACAAATACTGCAGCTGCTGACTTTTAATACATGGCCACTTACCTGTCCCAGGGTCCAGCGATGTCGGCAGGCGATGCCGAGAACCCGCTTGGTTCTCGGCAGCTGCCGCTGCCATCCTAGGTGAGGGAATCAGGAAGTGAAGCGTTGCGGCTTCACTTCCCGGTTCCCTACTGCGCATGCGCGAGTCGCGCTGCGCGTCCCAAGTGGTCCCCGCTCTTTCCTGGGAGCTGTGTGTTTCCCAGGAGACAGCGCGGAGGGACAGGAAGAGGCATAGACTCCCATGGGAGTCTATGCCGGAAGTGGGTGCAAATACCTGTCTTAGACAGATATCTGCACCCCCCCTCCCCCCTGAAAGGTGCCAAATGTGACACCGGAGGAGGGGAGGGTTCCGAAAAGCGGAAGTTCCATTTTTGTGTGGAACTCCGCTTTAACATTAGCAAAATTACTGCAGATCATTATAGTTACTAACGTTAATCACACCTCCATCATCTTATGCTTTCTTGGGCTTTCCAATCAAAGCCCAGACACTTGTTCAGACTTTTTAATACCAATACTTTTGAAGGCATTCATAGCACCAATCTCAAAAACAACTGTCAAATGCATCCAGTAAGACCCTAGCAGTATTTCTTTTGTGGTGTTATTTTGAAATGCCAAAATAGTATCAGATACCAACTGCAGCAATTCTTAGTTGAATTTAATGAAGCCACAAAAACATAAGGAAATTTGGAATGAATATAAAAGACATACTTTCTTATTTAAATGGTGCTACAGACTAGCCACATTTATCAACAGGCACTCTTCTGATAAGGCTTTCAAACAGTACTTTCCACCTGCCATCTTTACTGGCCTCTCCTGTGTGATCGGAGAGCCTGGTACCCCCACCATATGGTGCACTTGTGCTCTGAGAGGGGATAAAGGTACATCAGTACCCGCCTCCCATCTCTGATATAAGAAACTGGAAGCAATGAGGATCCAGTTTGGATGTATACCAGCCATTACCAGCTTGTAAAGCATCTGATCAAACCACTCATAAGTACCACATGCATATGTAAATGGTGATTGCACAGTTTATATATGGTATCACCGCAAATGTCAGAGCGAGAGCAATAGTTCTAGAACCAGATCTCCTGTGTAACTCTAAACTGGTATTATGTAAACGTTATAAAGCATCGCCTATGGAGATTTTTAGGTACCGCAGTTTGTCGCCGTTCCACGGGTATACGCAGTTTTAAAAACTAACATGCTGGGTATGATGCATAACATCATATTTTATATTTTATCAAAAATTGGGTGTTATATTGTGTTTGTGTACACTAAAATCTATTAAGGTGTATTTTTCCCTAAAAGTATGCTTTTAAAAATGGCTGCGCAAATATCATGCAACATAAAAATTTGCAATAATCAACATTTTATTCACCTGGGTCTCTGCTTTCAAAAAATATAATGTTTGGGGGTTCTAAGTAATTTTCTGATTTTTTTTTTTTTTTTTTTTTTTTAGTAATTGCTGATTTTTTACATGAATGTGAAAATTGTTGGAATTGGCCCGGGGATCAAGTGGTTAACATATTTATATAATATATACTTCTTTGTTTGATGTGGTACAGGCTTTGTGACGGATGGTAACTCCAAGCTGGTTGGCAGCGCAAGGTTTCGCCAGGTGCGAGTCAAGAAGGACTCTTGCCCAGTAGCTTCTGTCCTCCAGAATACGATTAATGAATGTCGGGCACTTTATTCCCTTGATACTGAGGATATGGAACATTATGGTGAAGGCTGGAATTCCTCTGCATTCACCAATGCAACCAACACTGATTCTGCCTGGTACTACAAGAGCCAGTCCAAGCTTAGAGGCCAGCCTACCTGGGGTCGACTGTCAACATACCGCGGAGGGGGTTATGTGGTACATTTAGGAGGCGATAGAACAACTGCACGCAGGTATTTTTCTAAATTTTTTATTTGGGTGATGGAATCAAGGCAAATATAAAACAATAGCTACATCTTGCTTATGGAAAATCCAGTGCTGTGATTTCTTGACAATGTTGCTCCTGCTGTCCTACCAGACCTGAGTGACATGTCATGAGGATTTATCCAAAAATCCAATGCTGAATCTTCATGCAGACATAGCAAAGATAAGCGAGAGGCTCTGAGGACTGCTAAAAAAAAGAAAAGATTGGGAAAGGGATCTTCAAAGGAGCCATCAACTGTTTGGACAATTTTAGTCCAGTACCTCATCCTGAAAAATTCATACACAAAAAGCCTAACTACTAAACTGAAGGACTATAGCGGTACCAAGAAGTAAAAAAAGTATCAAAAGAGTTTATTATACAGAAAACATACAAAAAAATTACATAAAAATGTTGAAAAAACATGATTGTACACATATACCACAGACGTAACATTGAAATTTGAACACAAAAACTTTCTTCTTATGCCCCGTACACACGGTTGGATTTTCCGACGGAAAATGTGTGATAGAACCTTGTTGTCGGAAATTCCGACCGTGTGTGGGCTCCATCACACATTTTCCATCGGATTTTCCAACACACAAAGTTTGAGAGCAGGATATAAAATTTTCCGACAACAAAATCCGTTGTCGGAAATTCTGATCGTGTGTACACAAATCCGAGGCACAAAGTGCCACGCATGCTCAGAATAAATAAAGAGATGAAAGCTATTGGCTACTGCCCCCGTTTATAGTCCTGATGTACGTGTTTTACGTCACCACGTTCAGAATGATCGGATTTTCCGACAACTTTGTGTGACCGTGTGTATGCAAGACAAGTTTGAGCCAACATCCGTCGGAAAAAATCCTAGGATTTTGTTGTCGGAATGTCCGAACAAAGTCCGACTGTGTGTACGGGGCATTAGTGTTGATTGACATCAACCCCATAGAAGTGGTGGATGTAAACTTGCTGTTGCGCCGACGCAGGTTTGCGTTTCGCGGGGCACTCGAAGTTTCATATGAGATAAATATATGAATGAAGTCACAAATTGTTATATGTAGTCTTTTTTTTTACTTGGAAAAACCAACTTTATTAACATGAAGAAAAAAAAGCACATAATCCTTCACATTTAGGTACAGTTTTCATATACATAAGTCTATTAACATATAGTCTCTTTGGAGTGTTACAGTGGACATATAACTCTGGTATTTGGTTTAGCAACTTATTTCGTACATGTACTATACATATTGGGCTCTTTGCCATACAATTATTAGTGATATTGGTGCTCTTTGGTTCATGTTTATTATAAAATGGAAATTCCTGTTCCTGTTTTCTACTGACCTAGTGTCTATGGGTGCGTATCCGAAGACCCGAAGGATTTCTGTATGATTATGTACAGGTCTCGCCATCCTCCAGCCATCTTTCCCATACTTTGGAGTATTTGTGTGGGCATCCCCTGTGTGTGTATACCATTTTTCTGTATGGTAGTGTGTCGTTAACATCTTTCTTCCATAACAGTGTAGTGGGAGGTGCTGCCTGCATCCAAAGTTTTGCCACTACTTTTCGTGCTAAGAATAAAGTTTCATATATAAATACAGTTTGATATTTATCCATTTCCACGTCAGGCAGCAATCCCAGCAAACAAAGTTTTGGGTCAAGAACCACTGCAGAGCCCATGGTATCATGTAAAAGTCGAATAACCTGTGCCCAATAAGTCTGAATGTCTGGGCAGCTCCATATCAGATGGTGAAAGGAACCTGGTGTAGCCAAGCACCTGGGACAAAGTGGATTAAATGTGCTTTGAATTTTGGTCATTCTTAGTAGGGTTATATAAGCTTTGTGTATAATATACAGTTGCGTCAATCTATCTGACAATTTTGGGGATACCGTCTTGACTCCCTCGAGTATTTTGTCCCAGTCTGCATCTTCAATGGGGCCATATGTAGTCTTTATACAGCCAGCCACTACCACCTCCTGACCCAATGGGATAGTCCACATCAAGTTCCTATGTAACCATTTAATGTGAGATATCCATACTCCTGCACAATATGTCCAAAAAACGTATAGGTCAACCAGCAGGGGCTACAGGATACAACAGTAAGCTGTGACAGTGGTGTATAAGGAGCCATTTGATATACACCACTGCCACAGCTTAGTGTTGTATCCTGTAACCCCTGCTAGTTGACCTATATTTTTTTGGATATATTGTGCAGGAGTATGAGTTATGGATATCTCACATGAAATGATTACATAGGGACCAGATGTTTCCTATGATCTGTGCGTGGACTATCCTATCGGGTCAGGAGGTGGTAGTGGATGGCTGTATAAAGACTACATGTAACAATTTGTGACTCCTTTAAAAATTTGTTTTTTAACCATAATCTCTCATCATAACATAACACATTATATGAAATAAAAAACAACAGTCATGATATGCAGCAAAAAAAAAAAAAAATGAAGTGGAACATAATCATTATTGTATGCAATAACTAGAGGTGTTTCTTTTAATTCCATAAGATGAAAGTGACAATTTGAACACCTACCAGATGTCATGAACAACACCAACATTTTACCTTATCGGTGTTTTTTTTTGAATAAACAGCAAGGTATTTAAGGGGTTACATGATTAAAAAATAATCCCATGTATGGATATTTTAAATTCATTACATTGGTCCAGCTTTAACCAGTGTAACTATAGATTTACCATACCTGTAGTATCCCTCTGAAAAATAACTGTAGTAAACACTGCTTCTCCACTGAATTCCAACTTGCATCCAGGTCCCATGCTGAGTGGCTGTCCTGCTGCATTGTTAAAGGATAAGTTTACCTTTGTTACATGTTCCACCCGTTTTTAGGGTGGAACATGTTCCTACGGCTGTAGCCTCTCCCCGGCCCGTCGCCTCGAGTGACAGCAAGTGGCCGGTTCTTCTCCCCAAGCTTGCTGTCACAAACACGGCCATGCAAGGCTGTTCCCACTCAGCCACATCATTCAGCCACAATGTCAGGATGAGGAGAGGCGAGCCGATAACCCGCTTGTGTAAAAAGGACATCTACACTGATAATCAGGGCACTGATTATCAGTGTCCTGATTATCAGTGCAGTGCCAACAGTGCCCACCAGTGCTGCCTCTCAGTGCCCATCAGTGCTGCCAATCAGTGGAAATCAGTGCTGCCAATCAGTTCCTCCTAATCAGTGCCGCCTATAAGTGCCCATCAGTGCCGCCTCCTCAGTGCAGCCTGTCAGTGCCGCCTCATCAGTGCCCATCAGTGCAGCCTATCAGTGCCTATCAGTGCAGCCTATCAGTGCCTATCAGTGCAGCCTCATCAGCGCACATCAGTGAAGGAGAAAAAAATACCTGTTCACAAAATTTTATAACAAACTATGAAAAACTTTTTTTCTTCTTCGAAATGTTCTGGATTTTTTTGTTTATTTAGCAAAATGTAAAAAATATTGTTTTTTTTTCAAAATTGTTGCTCTTTTTTGTTTATGGCACAAAAAAAAAAAAAAAAAAAAAAAAAACAGTGGTAATTAAACATTACCAAAAGAAAGCTCTGTTTGTGTGAAAAAAAAAATATAAAATTATAAAAATTATAAAAGTGTTGCATGACGCAATTGTCATTCAAAAAGTGACAGATGCTCTAGAAACATAATAAATCTGAATAGGCGATAGTTTACTTATGTAATGATTTCTCCAAAGAAACCTTCCTTTACTAGATTATATTATTAAATTATATTAAATACCTCACAGGTAACTAAAGGTAACAGACAACATCTCTAAGAAATGAGTCTACATGGTGTTCAGCAAAAGCCTTATGCTTAAGCGCTGCCAGCACAAAACATGGCAAGGAATTTTGGATTGTCATCTTTTGCGTGATCCATTCTGAAATAAATCTCCCGGTTCTCTTCCTGAACCCTCCGTAGACTTGCTTTCTTCTAGATTGTCTATGGAATTTAGCCCCAGCCCGGCTATGATGCTGACAGTGATGTGAGAGGGGTTGCTGGGTAGGATCCACAGGCAGCAGCAGTGCCTTTATTGCTTTAATAAAAGCTTAGATTCATATTAACAGTTTGTATATTAATGTGCAACAGAGGGACAAAGTAACCTCAATGCTCGACATCAGGACCCCAGGGGATGACACAAACTAGGGTTTAATCAGGATAGGAGATACCTGTGACTGTAGGCTAAGGAGTTCAGTGTCACCTCCATATTAGAATTACAAAATGTAATACAATTATACCTTCAAATTATAGGGTGGTTCTGTCATTTGTTCAAACAATACACATGCACGTTACTTGTTAAATTACACACTAATATTTAGTTTGATTACATTCAAGGAAAGATAAATTTAATTCGTTTGGCATGAGGGTGACATCCATCAAGGCCATGAGCAATTCATGTAATGATCTCTCCGTTTTATCTTCCTTACATTATAATGATAGTAATTAAGCATAAGCATAAAGTGATGTTGCTTGGATTACATCAGCTTTCAATGCTGGGAAGGGAGGGGATCATGTTCTGCTTCAGTATGTCACAGTACATGTTGGCATTCATGGTTCCCTCAATGAACTGTAGCTCCCCAGTGCCAGCAGCACTCATGCAGCCCCAGACCATGACACTCCCACCACCATGCTTGACTGTAGGCAAGACACACTTGTCTTTGTACTCCTCACCTGGTTGCCGCCACACACGCTTGACACCATCTGAACCAAATAAGTTTATCTTGGTCTCATTAGACCACAGGACATGGTTCTAGTAATCCAGGTCCTTAGTCTGCTTGTCTTCAGCAAACTGTTTGTGGGCTTTCTTGTGCATCATCTTTAGAAGAGGTTTTCTTCTGGGACGACAGCCATGCAGACCAATTTGATGCAGTGTGTGTCGTATGGTCTGAGCACTGACAGGCTGACCCCCCACCCCTTCAACCTCTGCAGCAATGCTGGCAGCACTCATACGTCTATTTCCCAAAGACAACCTCTGGATATGACGCTGAGCCTGTGCACTCAACTTCTTTAGTCAACCATGGCGAGGCCTGTTCTGAGTGGGACCTGTCCTGTTAAACCGCTGTATGGTCTTGGCCACCGTTTATGCAGAGCAACAATTATTTTTTTCAGATCCTCAGGGAGTTCTTTGCCATGAGCCACGAGCTGCCATGTTGAACTTCCAGGGACCAGTATGAGAGAGTGAGAGCGATGACACCAAATTTAACACACCTGCTCCACATTCACACCTGAGACCTTATAGCACTAACAAGTCACATGACACCGGACAGGGAAAATGGCTAACTGGGCCCAATTTGGACATTTTCACTCAGGGATGTACTCACTTTTGTTGCCAGCAGTTTAGACATTAATGGCTGTGTGTTGAGTTATTTTGAGGGGACAGCAAATTTACACTGTTATACAAGCTGTGCACTCACTACTTTACATTGTAGCAAAGTGTCATTTCTTCATTGTTGTCACATGAAAAGATATAATAAAATATTTACAAAAATATGAGGGGTGTACTCACTTCTGTGAGATACTGTATATACTCAAGGCCAGAATCATCCTGCTAAATATTACAGGCAATTACTCATATTTTGAATTATGGAAACCGTTATGCCGCGTACACACAATCGGAATTTCCGACAACAAATGTTCGATGGGAGCTTGTTGTCGGAAATTCCGACCGTGTGTAGGCTTCATTGGACATTCGTTGACGGAATTTCCGACAACAAAAATTTGAAAGCTGGTTCTCAAATTTTCCGACAACAAAATCCGTTGTCGGAAATTTCGATCATGTGTACACAATTCCGACGCACAAAATTCCACGCATGCTCAGAATCAAGCAGAAGAGCCGCACTGGCTATCGAACTTCATTTTTCTCGGCTCGTCGTACGTGTTGTATGTCACCGCGTTCTTGGCGATCGGAATTTCTGACAACATTTGTGCGACTGTGTGTATGCAAGACAAGTTTGAGTCAACGTCTGTCTGAAATAAATCCAGGATTTTGTTGTCAGAATGTCCGATTGTGTGTACGCGGCATAACTCTATCCTGGCATTTTTGCAATAAATCATTTTTTTCTGACTGCAGCTGAAGAGGCTCAAACACAGCAGGAATGAGAGGATTTCAGTGGTGGGAGGTGGAGCAGAAGAGAACAAATAATGCGTCTCTACTTAGAGTCAAAAGAAATCAAAGATTCTGCTGTTCAATTACGTCTTGATGTTTCTTTCTCTTTTCAGAATTCTGCGAAACCTTTTTAACAATGTCTGGTTGGACGATTTCACTAGGGCTCTTTTTGTAGAATTTACAATTTATAATGCCAATGTCAACCTCTTCTGCATTGTCCGGGTAATGTTTGAGACCAATGCATTAGGTAGGTGCAACAGTAAGAGGATTTTAAAGTTCTATCTGCATCACAACACAAATCTGTCTGGAAGTATATGTAAACCCTAACAATGAACTTCTCTTACTTTCTCCCTTTTGGTCTGTTAAAATTACTGTTGAAAGCATTTTGTTATATCAGTAGAAGAAGTCTAAAACCATACCTGTTGATCTGTCCAGAAATCCAGTGCTGTTCTATTTCCTGCAATCTTATCTCAAATAATGTTATTAGAAAGTTTGTAGAGACCACAGAACCTAAACCGCGTAATGGAGAAGAGAGAAAAGTTGTCTGTAGAACACACGGGCCAAATGTCAGGTGGCATCGGCCGGTTCAATAGAAGTCAGACAACATACGGCCCATGTGTACGGCAGCCTGTTTGATATAAGACGGCTGGCTTTTGTCGAAGGGGCATGAACAAAAAAGGTCTGCCGACCAGGTTCCGATCAGCACTCTCAGCCAACGACTGAGAGCCAATGGCCGAGAGTACCGAAAGTGCTGACCAGAGTGTTTTGGCGGGAGGGCCGTCCCCCTGTCAGAACACGATAGAACAGCAGGGGAGATCACTGTACTAACATTGGATTGTTAGTACAGCAGCTTCGACCTGAACTGTCATTTTTTTCTGACCAGCCCGGTGGGTTGAACAAAAAAAAAACTAGCAGTGTGTACCAGGCTTTAGGCCTTGTTTACACATGCAGCTGTCACTGGCGTGCTGTGTCCAACCGCGGGTCATTTTTCAGAGGTTTTTGATAGGCAGCAAGGAGGTGACGTTGCCTACTGACCACCTATTTTTACCCAGTAAATACTGCACCACCCCCCTGCAACCGCATGCATGCGTGCACTTACAGCGTGGCCCCGTTTCACTTAAATGGGTCATGTTTGGTGGGTGGTAGTACCGCGGCATGTGTACAGTTCTGTCCACTGCAGTTTAAGAGGGAGTGGTTGGGGAGCAGAAAAACACGTACGTATTTACGCTCCCACCCCACCACTACTACCACAACTGTAAATGAACCCTTAGGTTGACATTGCTGCTCCTCCATTGTGAATGAGCATTGTTACTTTGGGATAGAAATGCAGGATCAGTGGGTGAAAAAAGCCTTAATGAAAAACAGGTGAACCCACTATGCCTAAGACCTGTAAGATGCAATATATTACATTTTTGTTCTTGGGTTTATGTACACTTTAATAGCTAAATTATAAATGCAGTGAAATTACCGCAAAGCCTAAAGCTCCATACACACGGGCATAGTTATTCAACAGAAACTGTCCGACATTCGGACCGTGAGAGCTGACCAGTGTGTTTTGGCGGGTGGGGGGCTGTCAGAACACAATAGCTGAGTCGGAAAGTCGATGTACAAACTTTAATGCCGCGTACACACAACCGGTTTTTCCGTTGGAATGAACTCTGATGGTTTTTTTGCCGGAGTTCCGCTGAAACGGACTTGCCTACACACGATCACACCAAAGTCGGATCTTTTAGAATGCGATGACGTACGACGGGACTAGAAAAGGGAAGTTCAATAGCCAGTAACCAATAGCTGCCCTTGCGTCGTTTTTGGTCCGTCGGAATAGCACGGTTTTCCCGATAGGAATTGATTCCGTCAGAAAGATTTAAAACATGTTCTATTTCTAGGTCCGTCAGAATTTTCGAAAGAGAAAGTCAGATGAA
The DNA here is from genome assembly GCF_042186555.1 of Aquarana catesbeiana. NCBI lineage: Eukaryota > Metazoa > Chordata > Amphibia > Anura > Ranidae > Aquarana > Aquarana catesbeiana. Next base: position 233,548,984 of record NC_133334.1, read on the forward strand.
GCCCACACACGATCGGAGTGTCCGATGGAATGATTCCGTCTGACCTTTTCTGCCGGAAAGTCCGGTCTTGTGTACAGGGCATAACAGTTTTTTTTTTTTTTTTTTCTGTTCAGCCCGCTGGCAGCATAAAATAAAACTGTTACCTAATAAACATTATATAACAGTGTTATCAAATTAATTCACAAATTTGTATGTAAAAGTATGCTCACCTAAACAGAAATTGAGAGATTAAACACTTGTGTCATTTTGTAGATTTTGTATCGCTGTTTGTTACCCACTCTAATGCCCCGTACACACGGTCGGACATTGATCGGACATTCCGACAACAAAATCCTAGGATTTTTTCTGACGGATGTTGGCTCAAACTTGTCTTGCATACACACAGTCACACAAAGTTGTCGGAAAATCCGATCATTCCCGAACGCGGTGACGTAAAACACGTACGTCGGAACTATGAACGGGGCAGTAGCCAATAGCTTTCATCTCTTTATTTATTCTGAGCATGCGTGGCACTTTGTGCATCGGATTTGTGTACACACGATCGGAAATTCCGACGACGGATTTTGTTGTCGGAAAATTTTATAGTCTGCTCTCAAACTTTGTGTGTCGGAAAATCCGATGGAAAATGTGTGATGGAGCCCACACACGGTCGGAATTTCCGACAACAAGGTCCTATCACACATTTTCCGTCGGAAAATCCGACCGTGTGTACGGGGCATTACAGTTAAGATTATAACAATCAGCAGTTTTCTGCTATGGGACTACTAGACAGAAATTCAGTTTGACATTTAGTTCTGTACTACGATTTCAGGTGCGATTTCGATAGACATCTGTGCTGGAAACCGCACAGATGTCTCTGAAATCGTCGGACTGACATGCGGGAATAAAATCGTGCAAGTTCAGCTGAAGTCGCACAATTTCAATCCCGCAGCAGTGTGAACCTGGGCGAAGTGTTTGAAAGTCTCGACTTTTGTTGTATCTGCCTCTTTTAAATTGGTTTATATTATGAAAATCTCCTAAAAGTGTTACTTATCTATAAAAAAAAATCTGAACAGAAATAGATCAAATTATGAATGATGTATATTTTTGCTCTTTTACGAAATAGCACAAAAATAATAACTTTACTTTTCTCTTTAAGGTATCTTCATGACTCACACTGATCTTCAGAGTGTCAGGCTGTATCCCTACACAGATGGCTTACATATATTTGTTGTGGCAGCAGAAGTAATTTATTTCCTCTTTGTCATATACTACATGGTGGTGCAGGTAAGGCTGACTGAGTGACACCAACAAGATCAGCTATCTGCATTGCTCATGAGTTGTAATCATACCTCCCAACTGTCCCTGATTTGGAGGGACTGTCCCTGATTTGGAGCAATGTCCCTCTGTCCCTCTTTCCTCCTCCTATCTGTCCCTCATTTTGGTCTGATCTATATAGTTGTATATAAAATGCACTTTCTATCTTTCAAAAAGTGTTTCCCAGTGCTAAACCTTTCATCCAATTTCTAAATTGTTGCATTTGTACATTTTAAAAGCCAATATAAAGGAATAGTAGTAGCACTTGTGGATTTAACCACTTGCTTACAGGGCACTTAAACCCCCCTCCTGTCCAGACCAATTTTCAGCTTTCAGCGCTGATGCACTTTGAATGACAATTGCGCGGTCATACAACACTGTACTCAAATGAAATTTTTATAATTTTTTCCCACAAATAGAGCTTACTTTTGGTGGTATTTGATCACCTCTGCGGTTTTTATTTTTTGATTAAAAAAAATTAAAAAGACAGAATTTTTAAAATTTTTTTTTTAGATTTTTAAAATATTTTGTTATAACATTTTGCAAACAGGTGATTTTTCTCCTTCATTGATGTACGCTGATGAGGCGGCACTGATGGACACCGATAGGTGGCAGTGATGAGCACTGATGGGTGGCAATAATGGGCACTGATCGGCACTGGTTGGTTACACTGATAGGCAGCACTGCTAGGTGGCACTGATTGGCATCGCTGGTGGGCATTGATAGGTGGCATTTGTGGGCATTGATAGGTGGCACTGGTGGGCACTGGCAGGTGGCAATGGCAGGTGGCACTGGTGGGCACAGATGAGGCAGCATTGCCGGTGATCACGCTGTCAGCGTGAGGAGAAAAAAAAATCTGATTACTGAGCTTTTGTTTACATTATGTGATCAGCTGTCATTGGGCGGGATCGGCCCCTTACACAGATCTGTGATCACCCGAGTCTCAGTGACTCGGTGATCACAGCGCACACTGCGCGCACCCTGCAGCGGAGCGTGTGAGGGGGAGGACGGCCTCCCGGAAATTCAGGTCTGTGCTGTGGTCGTGATTCAGCTATAGCGCAGACGCCAAGTGGTTAATTAACCTTTTTTTTGGGTTAATTCTCCTTTAAGGGGGTGTGGCAGGGGGCGTGTCCTATGCCAACATATATTTGCTAGTAGGTGTCTCTCATTCCCATCTCAAAATGTTGGGAGGTGTGGTTGTATGGTAAACCATAGTTACTTCTATCTACAAGATTCTCTGATGCTTATGTTCTATAGAGATTATGGTCGTTTACAGGGCCGCTGTTAGAAACCATGGGGCCCCGTACAACCTACCTGACAGGGCCCCCCCCCCCCCGGACACTCATCCTAAAACTATTTCACCTGTGTGTCTGTAGCAACTGCCAGCAGGAGAGGAGGGAAGCTGGCAGGACTGCAGGGGAAGGGGGCACACAGGGGCCCGGACAGTAGGGGGGTGGGGATACAAATACTAGAACCAGGGATCGATTTCTTCAATAGAGCCGTAAAGCCTGCCTTCTGGGCAGGTGCCTGGGCCCCCCTTTTAAAAACTGATGGGGCCCGGGCCCAGTACAGGAGGGCCAGCTGTACTGGCTTATCAGTGGCCCTGGTCATTTATTTTGCATAGGTTCAAGAAAACCTGTAATGAGAGAAATACACAAGCTTTTATTGTTGATCTCTTCTATTAAATGATAGTCACTCGACTTTTATCGAATCAATGGCTTTAGTTCTTTCTGAATCATAAACTAGGGTGACAAGACAATTCCCCAATTTCATCTTTGGTTAAAAGAATGTGTCCCTGATTTCTTTTCAGCCTTAAAGTGATACTAAACACACACGGTTTAATGTATATTGTCTTTTCTATTTCTGTATGTGGATGATGGCACTGTAATTATTTTAATAAAAAAAAAAGAAAACCTAAATACCTTTTTCCCAATCGATATACAGATGTCACATGACCCAGCTCTTTCCCAGCCTGTCTGCAGGGAAACATAAGCAGGAGGAGCTTCTAGTCTTCTGCTGCTGGTTACAAAACAGAAAAACAGCCTTTGGAATACAGAGTAAAAATAATTAATATCAATAAACTGAAAAGGGATGATAAAGTGATCTTGCGCGGTCCTATAAAGTCTTTAAAGTCTTTTAAGTCATTAAAGTTTGACTTTATAGGACCGCGCGAGATCACTTTATCATAATTTTTCAGTTTTGTGTATTGTGAACACTTTTAGGTTTTGCTGCTGGTCTTGCACATTTTATTTACACACCCTGGTCATATGATACATTTCTATTTACTCAAATCAGCGCGAAGGACACTATCACATAATATCAATAAACTGTTTTAAATTGTCATATAAATATATAGTTGAAAAAAAATTGTTATTATTTTTTGGCAATAACACGGTGTGGGTGGATTTCTGACAGCCACAGGCTGTGTCACTCCCCTTCAGCCTGTGTCTTAGAAAAAGTGGGAGGTGAAGCCTCCATTAATCTACATGTAATATCCCACCCCCATTGTATTTAGCTGGTTAGTGGGCATGGAGGAGGAAGGAGGGAGTGGCTGCCATTTACCACTGTGTATACGCCCACATGTATGACTCTATAGTCACATGGGCTGCTCAGGTGTGATGGGGAGGAAATGCTCAGCATAGAAACTCACTGAAAACTGAGCATGTGCAGAGTTGCCACCACAGCTGCAAAATCCCTAGCTGAATTGGGGACATGGACAGAAGGGGGAGATGCAGAACAGCAGAGTGCACCAATACACAAATGTTGCAGAGCAGTTTACTCTAGAGTGAATAGGCCCTAACTGCTCACAACAAAATTAAAGGTATGCTTATCTTATAGAGCAGAAGTAGGGTGCTACTACCCAATATGATCAGAAAATTATTTAGAGCTACCTGGGTCCGGAAAGGCAGTCACAGACAGCAGATGTAAACGCATTTCAGCCTTCCTCCCAATGTAAAGAAGCACAGTTAAATTAAAAAAAGACAACATAAGGAGAAGTAAACAATAATTTGTCTTGTAGCATGGCTTGCTCAGATGAGGATGATATTGCTGGGCAATCTGCTGGGATCTTGGAAAAGCTGACCACAAGTCCTATGATAAGATGCTCTTGCAGAGTGCTGGAGCATTATCCCAAGATTTGGGACAATCAGCTTTTTAGGACCCCTGGAGAAAGCCCAGGGCCAGAAGTCGGGGTGTAAAGTAACTTTTACTTTTTCTTTCATACGTTTTTGTTTTTTTTTTTAATTGTGCTTTTTTACAAGGAGATAGGTCTACAAGGTATGTGACGCTTTCGCTTTAATGCAAGGTCTTCTTTATTAGGTGTATGTGTAAATTTTACAGTGCAAACTCATACCTCCCAACTTTTTGAGATGGGAATGAGGGACACCTATCAGCAAAAGTATGCAGGTATAGGACACACCCCTTGCCATGCCCCCTTAAAGGAAAATTGTACAAAAAAAACAAGATTGGTTAAACTCACAAGTGCATTTTTTTACCACTACTTTTCCTTTATATTGGCTTTTGGAATTTACAAATGCAACAATTTAGAAATCAGATTAAATGTTTAGCGCTGGAAAACACTTTTTGATAGCCAAAAAGTGAATTTTATATACAACTATATAGATCAGACCAAAATGAGGGACAAATGAGGAGAAATGAGGGACATTGCTCCAAATCAGGGACATTCCTTGAAATAAGGGACAGTTGGGAGCTATGCAAACTTGAAAATGAAACATGCAAAAATTATTGCCTGCACATAAGCCCAACATTATTAATGGAATTTATGTGTCTTTAAAAATATTTAACGCTCTGTATACTGTCCACAGGGAAAACTCATGAAAACTCTTAAATGGGGGTATTTCCACAGTAAGTGGAACCTGCTGGAGTTGGCTCTGATTATAATAAGCTGGAGTGCCCTTTCTGTGTTTGTAAAGAGGACCATTCTTGGAAACAAGGACATCAATTACTACCAGAATCACAAGGATGAGTGAGTAGTATACATCATTACTATCAACCATCTGTCTGATTGTCAGGGCTAACAATATATATACTGGGGTGGATTTACTAAAGGCAAATTGACTGTGCACTTTGCAAAGTGCAGTTGCACTCTACAAGAGCAGTTGCTCCAGAGCTTAGTAAATGAGCAGAAGCTCTGCTGACTTCCATCATCCAATCACGTGCAAGCAAACATGCTGTTTTTTTTATTTTCCTTTGCATGTGATTTGGTGTTCTTTGCAAAGTGAAGCTTTACCTCATTTTCTAAGCTCTGGAGCAATTGCACCTTGCAGAGTGCAACTGCACTTTGCAAAGTGCAGTCTAGTTGCCTTTAGTAAATCAACCCCATAGTTCTTTGCTTTAGTCAAATGTAAAACACTGAATGTGATCATTTTGTGTTAGCATATGCAGCCACCAGGTGGAGCACTTGTCTCCCTTTCACATGTTTGCCAGTCTATATTATACATACATCTGATATACACATATACTGTACGCACACATTCATATATGCAGAATAATATATTACTCCCAAAGGGAAATTATTATTAAGATACAATTACATATACTGTATGCATCGGTATATGATACGGATCCAAAACATTCTTTCCCTTTACTAGTTCTAACTTTGCTTCCTGAGAATATGAATCTTTTAAAGTGAATTCATCATTAACATACAGCATCCAGTTTATAGCCTGTACCAGAATTAATGCATGCACAACCTGTTAATCCACCAACCATTTATGCCATCACAAGTTACCAATGTACATATATTGGCAAAATATGTATAGATTGTCAGATACTTATAAAATATGGCTGTTAATGTGGAATACAAAGTAAGAAAAATGCTAATCTAACTTATGTTGACATTTTATTTTCCATGCCTCTCTTTTTTACAAAATAAAGAATAATATGCCTTTTGCTTTAATGTTCTGCAGGTTTGTAAGTTTTAATGAAACAGCCGCTGCAGATGCAGCTCTGGGCTACCTTATAGCTTTCCTAGTGCTCCTATCAACTATCAAGCTGTGGCATCTGCTGAGATTGAACCCAAAACTAAACATGATCACAGCAACTCTGCGCAGGGCCTGGGGTGACATTTCTGGATTTATCACCGTCATCCTAATTATGTTCCTAGCCTATTCCATTGCTGTGAGTATGCTGTATTCTATTACTTCTGTTCTTGATCCATCAGGTGAAATCTGTGTGATAGCTTTAAGAGTAAAGACAAGAAATGTGTGCAGTAGGAGAAAGAAGGGCTTATAGACCATATGGAAACACTGGTCAACTATATTTAAAAAATTTGACATTAGACATAAACTACAGAGGTCTACATCAGAGGTGTGGCAGGGATCCGTACCATACCTGCAAATGTCCTTTTGCTCCTGATATCCTTGTACACCAAGTTGCGTTACAGTATATTTTCACCCCTGCCTACCTTTTTATACAGGTGATGTTGATCACCCCCCACCTTTAAAAGGAGTCAGGGTTACTACCCTTCCATTTATTCTAACTTAAGGTTTTCTTTTTTCTATTTTTGGATTGTAAGATCTCTGACATCCATGCATGTCTCTTTAAGAGATTACTTATCAGGATGCATCCTCCTTCTTATTATAGATCACCTTGTCCCTAAGGTAAAAGGTTAGGGTGCTGTTGACTGGCTGGTGTTTTTTTGTGGACGTACCTTGTCAATCCAAGTATACCCTATTATACTCTTGTAAACATTGCATTCTAGCTTTTGCTCCAAGTATTTTTCTCCTATTCTGGTAGTTTAATTTTCCACTTATTTTTTCTTTTTGAATGATTGGTTGTCCTTTTTATAGTAGGTAGCATTTTACCCCTACTGGTGATTAGCTGTCATGGTCTAAGATTGGTACCCAGTGCTCACCCCCTGGGCTGTGGCAATGCCCTATCTGTTGGCCCTGCTTCATCCAACCTTTGTTTAGATGTTGGTCCCTTCAGATTCTCTTTTGTAAGATGGTTTGTACATCTGTAGGATCTTTTGGTGGCCATTGCCCGTCCCTAAGTTGGAATGCTTTTGGATGTCCCTTCATGTCTTGTGCCTCCTTATCGAAAATAAAGAAATATGGATTTTGTACTTGGGGTAATATATTTTACATGAAGCCCATTGAGGGACACAGGTCCCCCTCTATGTTTAACCACCTCAATACTGGGCACTTACACCCCCTTCCTGCCCAGGCCATTTTTCAGCTTTCAGTGCTGTCACAATTGACAATTGTATGGTCATGCTACACTGTAACCATGTAAATTTTTTGGGATTTTCTTCACACAAATAGAGCTTTCTTTTGGTGGTATTTAATCACTTCTGGGTTTTTTATTTTTTCCTAGAAAAAAAAAAAGACAGAAAATATGGGAAAAAAATGTTTTTCTTAGTTTCTGTCAGTAAATTTTGTAAATAAGTAATATTTCTCCTTCACTGATGGGCACTGATGAGGTGGCACTTATGGGCACTGCTGAGGTGGCACTTATGGAAACTGATTAGGTGGCACTGATGAGGAGGCACAAATATGCCGCACTTATGGGTACTGATAGGTGGCACTGATATGTGGCACTGATGGGTGGCACTGGTGGGCACTGATAGGTGGCACTGGTGGGCCCAGATAGACGGCACTGGTGGGCACAGATAGGCGGCACAGATAGGCGGCACTAATGGGTGGCACTGATGGGCACTGATGGGTGGCATTGATGGGCAGCACTAAAAGCCAGCACTGACTGGCAGCACTAATGGCCACTGATTGCTGGTGGGCACTTAATTGTAATCAGGGCACTAATCATTAGTGCCCTGATTACATTCCTAGATGTCCTCTGTGAGGAGATGCCGCTGACCGGCTCGCCTCTCCTCATACTCTGCCAGTGTGAGGCGAGGAGCGCCGATTACCGGCATCTCCGTGTTTACATGTGACCGGCTGTCTTTGGACACAGACGATCACATGGTTAAAGAGCCGCGACTCTTTACAGAGATCGGGGTCACGCCGTGTCCTAGCAACACGGTGCAGCTGCGATCACATGCTGCGCGCCCCCGGGGACGCGCGAGAGCGGTTGATCTGGGAAACCATCATATGACGTCCACCCAAAATGAGAGCCGCACCCCCCAGCCGTCATTTGACGGTTTGCGGGCGGCAAGTGGTTAAGGCATAACGGTTGGAGATTAAGTTATATATAAGGGCTGGCTTAAGGTTTTTATTTGCCATTGTCTCAAACTCCTGTTGACGGCAGTATAACCCAGATGTCTCGGGGATAATCAATTCCTGTGTCCTTCAATGGACTCTACAAATAGTATTCTATTTACCATCTAAATACAAAGATTTAAGATAAAGTAAGCAAAATCTTTAGTAAGGTAGCAGTGTTTTCTGAATAGTGTTGACAGTTGAATTATATGTATGTTCTGTTTTGGTTTTAGTGTAATCTGATATTCGGATGGAAGCTCGACTCATATAAAACTGTATTTGATTCAGCAAAGACTATGGTCAGCCTTCAGCTGGGGATTTTCAACTATGAGGAGGTATTGTAAGCAACCATGCTGCTTTATTGGAAATAAAAGTGAATGGAGGAGTACGTTACTGGCTCAACATTTGAATTTAATGGATTATTTGCATTGTGGAGGCACATCTCCCAGCAACAAATTGGGGCCTGCTTCACTTTTTGCTTTGCTGGAATTTACTAGCTTTGTATAGCTATATTTGTACCTTATTATTTCTATAAGTGCTTTCATTTTCAGATCTTATGTTTCATATGGTTCATCTATGAACACCTGAAAAGCAGTAAGATGATAAATATATATTCTTGTTTAAAATGTGCTCTGATTCCAAAATGCTAAGGATACAAAATCAATGATATTACACTTACTTCTTGATAACGAGTAATGTTTTCCCTTTTCCTTTTCTTTAAGGTAGTGTTTTACAAACTTTTTCCACCAAGACCATATATACTAGAACTTTATTTACATATCCTATACATTATCTGAAGCTAGTGAAGCTATCATGGCAAATATTAAACTAATTTGTCAGTCATTTTGAATGTTTCAGGCTAGGTTCACACTGCTGCGAATTTTATTGCGAATTTGAGCCGCTGCGATCGCTCAAATTCGCAAGTCATTTTAATAACATTGTTTTCCATGAGTGCTGTTCACATCAATGCGTTGCGAATTTAACCTGCGTAAAAAAAGGGTCCTGTCCGAGTTTGATCCGTGTGCAATGCGAATTCAGCTCCATAGATTGCAAAATTTGCAGTAGAATCGCAAGAACACACAAAGAATTCGCAATGCAAATTTGCAACGCAATCGGATCAAAATCGCGCTAAATTCGCACTGCAGCAGTGTGAACCTAGCCTAAAGGCAAATATCCCCAGGGTGCAAAAATCCTAAGGGCATCACCTCGTTACTAGTCTAAAAACAGGACAGGTGCTACTAGTTGCCCATTAAGTGAGCCTTTGATGGCCACTGAAACACTCTTATTGGATAGGTTAGCATTAAAATGTTATACATTTGATACAAATTTGAAAAAAGCACCACATGCTGTGTAAGAATGCTGATTTTTTGTAACTGAATGTCATCCAATCCAATCTTTTTGCCCATAGTACAGAATTAAAATTGACCTGTCTTATCCACTCCATTGACCCCAACCCCAAAACGTTGTGTGTGTGTAGCAAATGATAGGGAAACCCCAGAACTCAAGGGGTTTCAATAATATGTTGACTGCTAAAGCCACATTCGGATTAGATGTATTTAATATACAAGCCTATAGTTTTAGATATAAGCATGGAGAGCAGCACAACACAATACATAGTGCTTTTTGCTTGATTTGCTTGACTGCCTAGCACAGCTGATACAAACATATATGACTTACAAAAAGGGTGGGAACTAGCTAACTATCTAAAGTTCCTTTGAAGTCAAATCTTAAAGTGGAGTTGCACCCAAAAGTGGAACTTCCACTCATTTGTCTCCTCTCCCCCTCCGGTGTCACAATTGGCACCTTTCGGGGGGGGGGGGGGGACAGGATACCTTTGACAGGCAGGGCTTTTTTTCTCAGACAATAGGTGCAGGAACTCCCCCTTTCCGAGTCACCCCTTTTCTCTGCCCCTACCCACCTCCCAGTACCGTCCCTTTTAGACAATATAGAACCAAGTATCATTTTGAGGTGCTAAGTAATTTGTATGGAATTTGGTAATGATATCAAGAAAAGCAGTAAAATAGATTCCCTGCAGCCAGCAACAATAGATCCCCTAACAACAATGGACCAACCACAACAAAATTTCCCCACCAGCAACAATAGACTCCCAGCAGCATCAACAGATCTCCGCACAGCCAGCATTAATAGTCTGTCTGGCTGCCATCAACAATAGACCCCTCCCCCAACAGTAGATCTCTTACAGCAACAACTGACCCCCCAGCAACATAAGACCTCCCCAGCAACAGGAAAAATAGATCCCCAGCAGTGAGCATCAATACCCTGCAGCACACTCCAGCACCCCTTGCCATTAAATACAGTCAGTACAAGAGGTGCCGGAACTGCGTTCCCTCGCGTTCCCGCTGAAAAAAAGCCTTGTTGACAGGTATCATGTTCCCACTTCCGGGAGTCCATGCCGCGGCCCATGACATCACTGCGGGGTTTCCTCCTTCTCCCCCTGTCCCCGGGCCAGTAGGAGAGAGGAGCGCATGCGCAGTAGGGTTCCCGGCATCAAGCCATAAGGCTACGCTGCCGGGTTCCCTTACCCGCAATGGCAGCAGCAGCACCCGACAGCTGATGGAGACATCAGCTCCGGTGCTGACATCGCTGGACTCCAGGACAGGTAAGTGTCCTATTATTAAAAGCCAGCAGCTGCAGTATGTGTAGCTGCTGGCTTTTAATTTTTTTTTTTTGGGCAGACCTCCGCTTTAATACTCTGGTGACATTCATTGATATGCAGATGTTTATTCACATAAACGTGTCAATTTTAAGGCTATCTTCAAAGGGTGAGATAACACTCTTTGCAAATGAAGGTGTAAATAGCCTTTGAACACAATCAAGACAACTGTTACACAATGTGACTTCTAACAGAATATAAAACCAATATATACATTTACCCTATCACAAATTAAAGGCACAGGGGTGTTAAAATTCCTATTCTCTATAGTTCTGGGTGAGTGAATCCAAAGCATTAACATGGCAGCCAAGTTACTAGCATTTTCAAAAAGAGTCAGCCTCCATATTTACCTCATGGTAGGTGTACTGTACTTTAAGTCATGGTAAATAGATAATACCAGTATAAAAATAAGCGAGAGCACACATAGCAACTGACCCCATCATCAGCAGCATCTCTACAGGAAATGTATTTTCCTTTTAGAGATATTTTGCATAAAGATGTAAAATAGATCAGCTTGGAAATCTGAGTCAGCAAACTTTAACATTTTTTTTTTTAAAAACCTCTGGGGGAATCTAGGATGGAAAATGGCCTGGGGGTCCTAGTAGATGATAGGCTCAGCAATGGCATGCAATGCCAAGCTGCTGCTAACAAAGCAAACAGAATATTGGCATGCATTAAAAGGGGGATCAACTCCAGAGATTAAACGATAATTCTCCCACTCTACAAGACTCTGGTCCAGCCGCACCTAGAGTATGCCATATAGTTCTGGGCACCAGTCCTCAGGAAGGATGTACTGGAAATGGAGCGAATACAAAGAAGGGCAACAAAGCTAATAAAGGGTCTGGAGGATATTAGTTATGAGGAAAGGTTGTGAGCACTGAACTTATTCTCTCCGGAGAAGAGACGCTTGAGAGGGGATATGATTTCAATATACAAATACCATACTGGTGACTCCACAATAGGGATAAAACTTTTTCGCAAAAGGGAGTTTAACAAGACTTGTGGCCACTCATTAAAATTAGAAGAAAAGAGGTTTAACCTTAACCTCCCTGGCGGTATGATTATTTCGGATTTTAGGTGCTGAAAGCAGTACAATTATTTTGCATGGAAATTTGGCGTTTTATATTGAAGGTCTGTAATTCTTAACAATAACACACTTAAATCTGTCCAAACAAGAGTCTAGTAGACATCTCGGGTATGATAAAGTTTGAAACACAAAAACATAAATTATAATATAATAAATAAAAATAAATAATTACAAAAAATAAAAATAAATAGTAATAAAATAAATTTCCCCACGATTCACTATCGCTCAATTCTTCAAGTGTTCTAATCGCTGTTTTCTAGATGGTCTAAAGCCACTTTTGACGTAAAGGGACACTTTTTGGTTGCTATGGACAATCTCCAGTTTCCAGGCAGAAAGAACAGTATATATCACATAAAACTGCATGCAGGGCATGGGCCAAAGCACTGGGGACAAAAGGGATGTTAAATCATTTCATACAGTACTGTAATCTGTAAGATTACAGTACTGTATGTGTTATGATTTTGACACTTTTTTGAATTTGCCGCCAGGCTCCCCCCCCCGTGCGTCGCGACGCTCGCAGGGAACGGAGCCTGGCAAGGAGAGGCTTCGGATGAGGACAGAGCCCACGGACACTGCGGGGGACATCGCAGGATCCCGGGGACAAGGTAAGTAAAGCCACACCAGGATCCTGCGATGTAATCCCGAGTGTGGCTCGGGGTTACGGCTAATGGTCCTGATTTTTAACCCCGAGCCACACTCGGGAAAACCGCCAGGGAGGCTACACTAGGTAGAGGGTTCTTTACTGTAAGAGTGGCAAGGATGTGGATTTCCCTTCCACATGCGGTGGTCTCAGCGGGGGGCATTGATAGTTTCAAGAAACTATTAGATAAGCACCTGAATGACCAGAACATACAGGAATATACAATGTAATACTGACACATAATCACACACATAGGTTGGACTTGATGGACTTGGGTCTTTTTTAAACCTCACCTACTATGTATCTATATATGTATATTCCCACCTCATGGCTGATATTTAAAGTGGGGTTCCACCCAAAAAACAAAAATACCTGGAAAAATTCTAAAAAAAAAAACAAAAAAAATTTGGATATTTTTTTTTTTTTTCACTTACCTCTAAATGCCTGTTGCTAGGTGGTCCCTCGTAGTCTGCCTGTTCCTTTGCCTGGGCTGGTGACATCACTTCCCCCCCAGGCACAGGAAGGGCTCCGCTCTGCACCCTCCCTCCTGTCAATCATCTGGGACCCATTACAGGTCCCAGGTGATTGAGCGGCCAATCACGGCGCGCGGCGCCGCTTGCGCATGCGCACTGGGTGCCAGGCTTTGAAGCCACAGCCCGGCGCCCACAGTGGAAATGCCGGCGCCGACGAGCGGAGGGGGGGACGAGCGGAGCTTCGATCCCCCGCATCGCTGGACCCAGGGACAGGTGAGTGTCCAATTAAAAGTCAGCAGCTGCAGTATTTGTAGCTGTTGACTTTTAATTTTTTTTTTTTTTTGATGGCCCCCCTGGGTGGAACTCCTCTTTAATATCAAGAGAGTGAATGCACCAAACTTCCTCTAGTGGCTAATCTTTACATATGTATAATTATTATGTATATTATATTTAATTGCCATTAAAAAATAGAAGAACAATGGTTTGAAAATGTGAGAGTCCTGTCAAAAACCTCTTTAAAGTGGTAGTAAACCACTGTATGTGTTTTTCTTTTTTCTGTTTTTTTTTTTTGCATCCTGAAAGGTAAAGCGATAATGAGTTAGTATGCACCACATACTAGCACGTTCTGTGAAAATTAACCCGAAAACAAAGCCCTCCAGAGCTATCACTGCTGAGAGGGTTTCCATATTCACCGATCTTCCTTCTGGGATCGTGCACTCCGGCTGTTTGAGTGGTCGGAGCCACGATGATGTCTCCCCCGCACATGCACATGGGAGCTACCGCTTACAGTGCAGGACTCTGAAGGAACGGCCCATTCCTTCAGAGCGCATGCAGCGTTGACATCACCAGGCTGCATGTACAGAAAATATCTCCTAAATGGTGCACGTTTAGGAAATATTTACAGTACCTATTAGGTAAGCCTTATTATAGAATTACCTGTAGGTAAAAGTCAGAGATAGGAGTTTACTCCCACTTTAAGGTAGACACTGCAATATTATCCAAAAATATACACATATCAGGAAAATACAATGGGGTTGATTTACTAAAGACAAATATACTGTGCATTGCAGGTGCGCTTGCTCCAGTGCGTATTACAGGAGGTAAAGCTTCACTTTACAAAGAATACCCAATCACATGCAAGGAAAAAAAAAAAAAAACAGCATTTTTGCTTGCACATGATTGGATGATAGAAATCAGCAGAGTGTCCCCTCTTTTCAGAGCTCCCCTCAGATCTTGAGAAACTGCACTTCCAAGTGCATTTGCAGTGCACGGTATATTTGCCTTTAGTGGATCAACCTAATTGTACTTTTCTTTTAACAGATCAGCTTCTCTGATTTAGGCTGGAACCCAAAACCATCACATTAAAGCCTTGTAGCCAGAATCAATGGAGGTCATGTTTGTTGAGTGTTTCAAACCTTTGACTAGTCCTCTTTAGTTTTGTTACCAGAAAAGTCCCATTGCCATTTTACAAGAATGAGCAGTGTGGGATAGACCGGAATTAAACGATGATTCAGTTGGGTAGTTCAGTTTATGGGTGTAAGGACTATAAAGGTAGAAAAGTTTAAAAAGGGTTATGGAGTGGGGAAGGGCAGCCCGCTAACCAGGGATTTAGGACAGGTGCTAATCTGTTAATACCTACATTTTTGCAATTCTCAGGCAGTGCAAAGTTTACTCAGACACTCGCAAGAAAATAGCTACCTAGAGGCCAGAAAGTTGTAAACTAATAAATATTGTGGAATACCCACCATAAAGGTTTTCTAAGCCCAGGAAAATTCAGAAAGCAAGGATACAATAATTTGCTGCAGTCTCCAATTTATGAATGTTCAAAATAATGAAGCCTATTTAAGTTGATGAGCTATGGGAGGCATTAAAGCAGAACTGTAGCATGGCCGAGGGAAGGCAACTGTTGCCATAATGGGCAGTATGCACAACATACTTACATATTATGGCAGCCTCTCCTCTTTGGGCCCTTCTCTAATAATGACGGTTCAGAGCTGTCCCTCACTGTTCCTTCTATTGACGCTATCTTCTCTGTCACTTCTTTAGGGTTTGGTGCACTTGCTGTTCAGCTGCTGGGTGGCCATCAATGATGTAACTCCTGTTCATGTGCATTGGAATTAATTTGTCCTGATACTAGGCTCTGTTTTCCCACATCTTACAGATTTGTAGAGTAAATTTCTACTTTATACTAGGTATGAGGTATAGTAGTGGTGTAGCTCAGTGTTTCTCAACTCCAGTCCTCAAGGCACCCCAACAGGTCATGTTTTCAGGATTTCCCTCAGATGAAAAGGCTGTGGTAATTACTAAGGCAGTGAAACTGATCAAATCACCTGTGCAAAATAATGGTAAGCCTGAAAAGATGACCTGTTGGGGCGCCTTGAGGACTGGAGTTGAGAAACACTGGTGTAGCTGGGTACCACCAGGAAGAGTGGCAAAGGGTCAGTAACTTTGTAGCAAGTGACCAAAACCTAAGGATGGGAATTCAAGCCCCAAAATGAAATAATGGGGGAATTTACTAAAACTTGCATGCAAAATCTGGTGCAGCTCTGCATAGAAACCAATCAGCTTCCAGGTTTTATTGTCAAAGCTTAATTGGACAAGCTTAAGTTAGAAGCTGATTGGCTACCATGCACAGCTGCACCAGATTCTGAGTGCTCCTGTTATAGGAAATCTCCACCGATGTTTACTCAACTAAAACTTGTCTAAATATTGTAATTTTTGAAAGCCATGGGATGTTATATTTTGCCTTTACTTTAATTGACAGGTTTTGGATTATAACCCTGTGCTAGGCTCATTTATCGTTGGATCATGCATTATTTTCATGACTTTTGTGGTGCTGAATCTCTTCATATCGGTTATCTTGGTTGCATTCAGTGAGGAGCAGAAGAATCACCAGGTAGGCTAAAAACAGTAGAGGCATAAAGTTTTATATATATATATATATATACAGAGGATATGATGCAATTCAACAGGAATCATTCAGGAAATAATCAGCAATTTCTCAGGAAATGCTAACTAGTAGGAACATACATTTACAAGGTCTTATATGTCTTTATAGTGTTGAAAGAATTATCAAATTCTTCAGAAACGAATCCTCAACAATGGTACAAGCCTTAGGTATAGTTTGAATCGTACACAATTTAAAGTAGACCAAGCCTGACCCTTCTTTCTCTGTATATACCGACCTTTCTTTTGCTTATCTGGAGCAAAAGGAAACACCTAGTGTGTAGCATGATTGTCCCACGATGCAGAGCTGGTTCTTTTATTATAGGTGGCATATTGACCTTGAAGTGGTACTCAACTACCCCCCCCCCCATGTTTTTTTCCCTGATACCTAATTGCTGGGTTCTCTTCAAATCACATACGCTCTCGCACGGTGAATCCGAAACACATACTTACCCGCACAGCGGATACAACATTGTCCTGCCATTATCTGCTGTTTGGGTGACACAACACTGGGCTCTGCTCCACCATCTTTGTCCTCTTCAGTTGGTGCCTCTTCCAGGTGTAGGCAGCCAGCTATGAAGCTCCATGTCATTTCTTTGGCCCACTCCTAGGCTGGTGTTCCAGATAGATCCTGCAGCCTCTTGGGAGATAGGTTGCATTCAGACCCAGGAACACGTCATTTTGCCCAAGGCCAGTGGTAAACCCGGGATCAAAAGATTTTCCACTCCAGCTGTGGTTAAACTACAAATCCCATGAGACATTGTAAGACAGCCACAGCCATGATGGGATTTATAGTTGTACCACAGCTGGAGTGCGGAGGTTGCCTACCCCTGCAATAAACCATGCCTGCTAATGTGTATTAACCCAGCTACTTGTAGTCTCTATCAATGTGACACGGTGACAATGCAGGAGCATAACTGGGAGACAGGAACAGAGTATTGTTACCATATAACAAGAAGTGCCTGAAAAAGGACCTTCATGGCACGATCAACTGGCATTATTTTAATGAAAGCTTCAAATTTGAACACATTTATTTAATGTTAAAGCTTTTATAAGATTTTAGCAAATGGGTTTACATCACATAACATTTCAATACTGTACATAAAAGAATGCAACTCATGAAACTTATTGTTGGAGAAAAGCAAGCTATATTTGGCTGTATCTTTGGGTGGTCAAGTTAGCAAACCTCTGATCAGAAAACGTATAAAACTATGCATTATTCAACAATACATTGTTTATACTCAAATCATTTTTTTAACCAATCTGCCACATATAAAGTCAGTTGGTTTATGTTTGGGTCTTTAAAAGGAGAAGTATGTTTTTTTTAGAAATCCTTCCTTTCTAGGTGGATGCTGCATTGGTCCCCCACCGGCTCTAAGACTGAGAGCTGAGCGATCAAAGACAGCTGATTGTTTGGTTCTCAGTGTTCCATGCACGTAGAGCTGGTGCCTGTTAGTCACTGTCCCTCTGTTCTGCCCTTCCCCATACTCACTGGAGTGATGAGCTGTAGAGGAGCCGGGAGTGGCTGGCTCAGGCTCTCAGCAGCTCGCTGAGAGCCTGAGCCAGGTGGCGGTCCAGGCATCAGGGTGGATCCCAAACATATGGTCGCGGTCTTTCCCCAGCCTGGACCGGCTCTGTGACGTCAGCGGACAGCAGGTTTTTGTCTGCTGAAAATTGGTCACAGGAGTGCATAATGAACTGCACTCTGTGATCCATAGGAGAAGTACAGCCAAACGAGCTTTGGCTGCACTTCTTTTAAAAAGAGTTTTCTGCTCAAGGTGTTTTTTGTTTGTTTTTTTGTACTGAAGAGTAAATTTACCTTGCAGTCTTTAAATAGAGCACCAAGGCCAGAATCCACTATCTTGCATATATAACCTGTTGCACATGTCTTGCTGAAGTCATGAGATGGATCAGTTATATAAAATACTGTATATAAAAATATAAATTATAGACAGTTGACAAGACCCCCTTAGCCTATAGAGTGCACACTTCAAGAGATAATGTCACTGATTTTAAAAGAATTGCAGGTAAAAGCCACAGCAAAAATTAAGTATTATAAATGCTTACTTGAAGTGTTATCTTTTCCATCAAGTAGCTGCAACGTGCCTCTGAACTTGTAGAAAAGTGAACTATTACAGGAAAGTCAATTCTCTACCATAATCCCCTCCTTCCTTGCAAATCACAGCCCTCTCCACTTCTGGATGTGCCCAGTTACATTTTGTGCTGGCCCAGCTCCTCTACTCCTTCTCTTACCTTCCTACATATTCTCTTAATCTAACTACCGGAAGAGGAGCAAAAGGAAATAACATGGGGAAGTTGATTTACTAAAGGCAAATATACTGTGCAGTGCACTGCAAGTGCACTTGCTCTAGATCTGAGGGGAAGCTCTGCTAATTTCTATCATCCGATCATATACAAGCAAAAAATGTGTTTTTTTTTTTCATTTCCTTGCATGTGATTAAAGTGGAGTTCCACACACAAAAAAAAAAAAATCATGTGCATAAAAAATAAAAAATAAAATATTTAGAGAAATTTTTTTTTTTTTTTTTACTCACCTCTTAATGTCTGTTGCTAGGGGGACCCTCGTAGTCTGCCTCCTTCAGCACCTGGGCTATTGACATCACTTCCCTCGGCGCAGGAAGGGAGATCACCTCACCCCCCTCCCTCTAGGCAATCATCTGGGACACGTGACAGGTCCCAGATGATTGCGCGGCCAGTCACAGCGAGCGGCGCGGCTCGCACATGCACGGTGGGTGCCCGGGTGTGAAGCCACAGCCGGGCGCCCACAGCTACAATGCCGGCACTGCCAAGCCGAGGGGGAGACGAGCGGGGCTTCGTTCCCCTGCATCGCTGGACCCTGGGACAGGTAAGTGTCCGATTATTAAAAGTCAGCAGCTACAGTATTTGTAGCTGCTGACTTTTAATTTTTTCTTTTTAAACGCAACTCCGCTTTAAGT
The DNA here is from genome assembly GCF_042186555.1 of Aquarana catesbeiana. Classification (NCBI taxonomy): domain Eukaryota; kingdom Metazoa; phylum Chordata; class Amphibia; order Anura; family Ranidae; genus Aquarana; species Aquarana catesbeiana. The sequence goes on from NC_133334.1 coordinate 233,568,232, forward strand.
ATTCTTTGCAAAGTTAAGCTTTAACTCATTTACTAAGCTCTGGAGCAGGTACCTTTGCAGTGCACAGTATATATGCCTTTGGTGAATCAACCCCAGAGATTCACTTGACAAATGTAAGGTTGTTGGGGCTGCTTATATCAAATCCAAGATGGCAGCACCAAGCAGCAATCTCAGGTCTTTTGGATGCCAAGGTAGACTTTTACAGGGAAATAAAATGCATAAAATACAATAAATGCACATATAATCTTATAAGAAGATTATTGTTAAAATGAATGAACTTTTCAAGGAAAAAAAGCACTTTATTGGGTATTATTTGTTATATTTACAATCTGTATATAAAATACTTGTGCATGATGTCTATAAGCCAGAATGTGTGGGATTTAAAAAGCCTCCTGTAGTCATGGCAGAGCAAAGCCTTAGCCAATAAAAACGTCAGCTCTGCTATGAATCGCTTCCTCTGTTTGGCATTGTTTGTTCCATCCATGCTTGTTCCATCCGTTAGGTATACTGTAGTTGAAGCAAAATACACAGATACATAATATAATAAAAATGGCAACTGGTCATCTTTTAATGATTTAACAATTATTCTTTGACTGTCACTGTTTCAGTAGAAATAAAGTACATCTAAAGATTCCTGTGTGCCAGTCTAAACAGGTCTCAGACAGTGGCGGCCGGTGGTACTTTTTTCGGAGGGGTGGTAAACAGTGCACAGCCAAACACACCCCCCGCGCCCCAGTTGAATCACAGACAACTCCCCCCCGTCCCGGTCGGTCGGTCACCGACCACTTACTCCTGGCTTCCCCCACGTCTCCTCGTGTATCCGCCCTTCTCCCGGCTCCCTCCGGGCGTTGGACGGGCGGCCGGCTAGCTTCCCCTGCATTTCCTCTCCTCGTGTCTGCTCCCTCTTCCTCCCGGCAGCCAGCGTAGCTTCTCCCTTCGGCCAATGGGGAAACGGGACTTGGGACCCACTTCCCGATTGCCCGGGAGGAGAATTAGTGTGACGAAAGCAAATATTAATTTCCTAGTGTTACGCAACCGGGTGGGCTATGGGCGCAGTGCTCTGCGCCCGAGCCCACCCTATTTGAAGCCTATTAGAGCCTCTGGCTCTAATCACGTGCTTAAACCCCCCCCCCCCATTAGAATCCATGCATCCAGCGCCCTGCATGTGTATTAGGGGCCGGATGCATGGATAGGGGATCGCAACTGGTCTCAGATCAAGTTACTTTGTGATGCCTAATAAACTTGAAAATTATTTTACCTCCTTTGATTCAGCCAAATCCTCCATCATTGGTGTCTCACACACTCCTGGTTCCAGACACTGCAGTTCACAGAGGGAGGGCTTCAATGGCACAGTCAGTTTAGCCAATCCAGAAAGGGCTAGGTGTGACCAACTGCTAATTGACAGGTGAGACGCCTGTGACAAAGCCTATAGCCTTCTCCTGTGCAACATCTTCTCACCCACAGCCTACAAGAGGGACAACACTGCTTTAAATTCAGTAGCAGTGCAGTCTCTCCATCACTGGAAGCTGCATTTGGTGGACTGCATGGGCAGGTGAGACTTTGCATGGAGACTATGGTAAGTGCAGATGCACCTACAATTTGGTGCTTTTTTTTTTAATAGGAGGAGATACTGTGATTCTACTTACATTTTGTACATCATACATTATATGACTGGGCCATAAGTTATGTTGTAATATAAAAATAAAACATTGCTCTCAAGTCACATTACTACTATCTAACATTATTTACATTCTTTGAATTGTTACAGGCATCAGAAGAAGAAGAAATTGTGGATCTCATGCTCATGAAAATTAGTAGTTTTCTTGGTTTGAAGCACAAGAAGATGTGAACGGAGGAGTGTGTCCCTGATGCAGGTCTTGGATTCTAACACTATGATCTGATCATAACTTCTAATTGTGCAATCTCCTTTCCATATGCCAACATTTATGTAGTGATGAATGCTATTTACAGTACTTAATGACTTGCTAGATTACAGTATTAAAGGAGGAGCTACAATCCACCTAACGCCCCCCACCTACCCCCACCCACTCAAAAATGAAAATCCCTAATTAAAAAAAAAAACATACATACTAGCTAGCCATGGAGTCCAGTGTTGTCTTGCTCAAAGCAAAATGTCTTTCTTTACCCCTCCTTTTCAGTGCCACCATCTTTAATTGAGATCTGGTGCTTGTGCAGACATGCCATGAGTTGCTCCAAGGTCTACAGGACCTGGCAGAGATGCCCGTGGTGTATGTGTGCATGTGCCAGATCCTGCGTGCAAGTGCAGAGACCCGGTGTTCTGCTAAGAAAGTTCCCCTCGGCGGATAAGGACCCCCCTGTACTGCGCAGTACGCTTGCACAGTACGAGCCAGCGGAAATAGCCGAATCTGAATAGGTGTAAATCAGCTGTACACGGCGCCTGTAACAGGGCCCCTCGCGGGCTTGCTTCGTTTGCCACGCTTCGGGCACAGCCTCGCTTCGCTCGGCACTTTTTTATTCTACCTCTAGGTCACTTAGATGGTGGGGCTTGAACCTGGACTCAGGGCGCAGGCGCCGTGTACAGGTGATTGAAGGTTTTCAGCTTCGGCTATCTTCGGCGGCTCCTTAGTCGTTCGTACTGAGCAAGCGCTGCGCCTGCGCAGTACAGGGGGGTCCTTATCCACCGGGGGAACTTTCTCGTTGTGTTTACCCACCCAGGGATGCACAGGTTCATCCATGCATTCCTATGTGGGCAGTCCCATTCATTCATTCATCCCATTCATGGTGTTGGTGCGTGTCCCCGAACTCACGTTGGGTGTGTTTAGGGCCGCGTACCTGCATCTGCACGAATGTTACATTGTGAGCAGCAGCTGTGCACATGCAACCACTTCATCCCAATAGCCACAAAATAATGGGTGAAGTTCTGTTTTAATTAACTTTGTCATAATGAAGGTGGGGTCACTCATAAGGTATTGTATTTAGCGATCATTACATTTACCATAGGCATTTTTTATTTACAACAAAGTTGTATGAAGATACTGTATATACATGTGTTTGTTTTCTCTTTGTGTTCAGTGATGAACTTTGCTTTTCAGTTTGTCATCCACCTTTTCACTCCTAAATGTTATCAGTTGACAGCTGCAGTAAATACTTTTCACAAGTCCCAGAAAATTACCACGACAATGAATATCTAGCTGTTGTTCTTAAGAACCGTTTGAAGGAAATATTTGCATTGCCTGTAGCAACATATGCAGATTTCTGGTTAATAGGCCCACACAGGACTTCACTATTCATCTGTATAAATCAGTCCCATTATGTTATGTATATCAGCCCCATGCAGTTGCTATACAGCAAAGCTCAGAGAGGGGGAGGGGGAGCAGCACAAGTAACCAATCCAGCTGCATAGCTCCCAACTGTCCCTGATTTCGAGGGACTGTCCCTGATTTGGAGCAATGTCCCTCTGTCCCTCATTCCACCTCATTTGTCCCTCATTTTGTTCTGATCTATATAGTTGTATATAAAATGCACTTTTTATCTTTCAAAAAGTGTTTCCCAGTGCTAAACCTTTCATACAAATTCTAAATTGCCGCATTTGTAAATGTTAAAAGCCAATATAAAGGAATAGTAGTGGTATAAAAAAGCACTTGTGGATTTAATTAACCTTTTCTTGGGTTATTTCTCCTTTAAGGGGGTGTGGCAAGGGGTGTGTCCTATGCCTATATACGTTTGCTAGTAGGTGTCCCTCATTCCCATCTCAAAATGTTGGGAGGTATTCAGCTGTGAAGTATGTATTTCATTTGTGTATTTAGCTGTTTACATGGAGTTCAGCTTTAAATATCATATTAATAAATACTATATTTTTTCTGTTTAGTAAAGTAAAGTTTGGGAATATTAACTTTTAATATACATGTGCTAACAATAAAGTCAGTGTACTGCATCAACCTAAAACCAGTGTGATGTTATATTTTTTGCCTTCATGATTTTTTAATTAGCCCAAGCAATCAGATTGTAATGTGCATGGCCAGGATACCGTAAAGCCCAGAGACGGGCAAAACATTTTTTTCTCCCATGGTGTGGAACTGCACAAATTAACTGCTCGATTTTTCTAGGGGTGAGCAGAAAGCATATACTCACGCAATCCTTCAACCCTCTGGCAAACAGCACTCCCCCACAGTCTAGCGGTAGATTGTTCCTAGTCTATGGAGCCTGGTCTGGACATGATGATGTCAGGAACAGTCCACTATTCAAGACCTCTGAAACGCAGGGGTGCTGGACAAGTCTTGTGTTGGGAGGATCAGAGGATCAGGTAAGTATATCTCTGCTCTCCTGTCCCCTATAAATAAATGAGCAGTTAACCCATGCAGTTAAAAAAAAACAGCCCCACTACAGTGGAAAAAAATTTGCCTTGAGTTGGGCTTTAAAAACTGTACAATTTGAGAAAACATACAGTATGTTTGTTTGGTGTTCCCATTTACACAGCATTCCTAAAAATAAATAAATAAATTAAAGTGATTGTAAAGGTTCTTTTTAAAAAAAAAATAACAAACATGTCATAATTACCTGCTCTGTGCAAGGGTTTTGCACAGAGCGGCCCTGATTCTCCTTTTCTGGGGTCTCACAAAGGCGCTCCTGGCTCCTCCTCTTCATCGGGTGCCCCCTCAGAGAGGCGCATTCCATAGGGGGCACCTGCTGCATCCATTGACACAGACAGCGGACTCGGCCCTGCCCCCGTGTCACTGGATTTGATTGACAGCAGCGGGAGCCAATGGCTCCTGCTGTTATCAATCTATCCACTGAGGACCCAAGACAGCAGCTGGAGCTGATGACCTCGTCCGTGAGACATACTTTGTGACCGGCCCCCAGCCCCCCCCCCCCCCATTTTACTTACCTGTGCTGTGGAACTTGACCCAGCGGGGAAGCGCTGTATCTCTGCAGGGGGTTCTCGGCTCTTGATTGGATAGATTGATAGCAGCGCAGCCATTGGCTCCCGCTGCTGTCAATCAAATCCAATGATGGGGGCAGGACCGAGTCATACATTTGGCGGCTATGGCCGCCGAATGCTGGACTCGGAAGCGCTCCCGCAAGGTAACCCCGTCGGGAGAGCACTTCTCCTAGGGGGTTATCTGATGTGGGAAGGAGCCGTGAGAGCCGCAGAGGGACCCCAGAAGCGGATGTTTGGGGCCACGCTGTGCAAAACGAGCTGCACAGTGGAGGTAAGTATGACATGTTTGTTATTTTAAAAAAAAATAAGCGAACCCTTACAATCACTTTAACTAATTAATAAAAATATATATATTTTTTACCTGGCGATTCAAATTAAAGCTGACACAGTGAGAGAGACGCCGGCCTGACACACCCCTCAGTGTGTCATTCCTGGGCAATGGTGAGGCTGCATTCCAGGGCATAGGTGAGGCTTCATTGGATGGGCACTGGTGAGGCTGCATTGGATGGGCACTGGGGAGGCTGCATTGCTGGGCACCGGTGAGGCTGCATTGCTGGGCACTGGTGATGCTGCATAGATGGGCACTGGTGAGGCTGCATTGCTGGGCACTGGTGAGGCTGCATTGCTGGGCACTGGTGAGGCTGCATTGCTGGGCACTGGTGAGGCTGCATAGATGGTCACTGGTGAGGCTGCGTTGCTGGGCACTGGTGAGGCTGCGTTGCTGGGCACTGGTGAGGCTGCGTTGCTGGGCACAGGTGAGGCTGCATAGATGGTCACTGGTGAGGCTGCATTGCTGGGCTCTGCTGAGGCTGCATTGTATAAGCACTGGGGAAGCTGCATTGCTGGGCACTGGTGAAGCTGCATTGCTGGGCACTGGTGAAGCTGCATTGCTGGGCACTGGTGAAACTGCATTGCTGGACACTGCTGAGGCTGTATAGATGGGCACTGGTGAGGCTGCATTGATGGGCACAGCTGAGCCCTGCATTCTTTATGTAGTGCACTTCTGAACTCTGCACTTTTCTCTGTCTTATCTTCATAACATTTGGTAGTCATATCTCAAAAAATTCTAAAAAGTATCTTTTTTTAAAACCTTTATTTATGGACAAAATGTGAGAAATAATGTATACTATATATCATACACTCATTCCATAAACACATACACTGCATATGTCATTTGAGGAAAATATGCTTATAAAATAGTTTACCATTTGGCAAAAAAAAAAAATGTCCCCGGATTTAATTTTAAAAGTCAGGTCACCTTAGCCTTAGTGCTTTGGAGAGAGATAAGAAAACACTGTAGATATATGTGCTTAGTAGGATTAGGACAAATTTCATGAATCAGGTTTACATCCACTTTAACCCCTTAGGTTCCACAGTGAGTATAACAAGCATGCTTTACTGCATATACACACTGATTTTACTGTTGTGGATTTAGTAAAACTTTAAAGATGAGCGTTAAACTACCTTTCTGTACTCAGTTCCATCTTTCATTTGGTAATTTCGTATACACAGATACAAGCCACAGCAAAAAATGGGAATAACGATCTAACGCGTTTCACACTTAACAGTGCTTAGTCACTGCTTGTATCTGTTGGACTTTTTACTAATGAAGGCTATATTCCGGGGTGCGGCTGTCCAGAACTTCCTTTTTGCCTCACCTGGAGCCAAGTGCCTAGAGATGATTAATCACCAATTAACATACCTATGCTGCCGTTGCTAATTTGTATGTTTAACCAATTAGGACTGTAGCAGAAAATGACCACTTATTCCAAAAACCAGGGGAGATATCTAGATCCAGCTGTCATCAGCATTTTTTTAAATCAAAGGATCAGTATTTGCACCCCTGGATGTGTGCAGCAGGGCAGAAACATCCTCTGGTTTCTAAAAGTCCCAGGGGTGATATACAAACAGTAGTAATCACTGCACTATGATGTCAGCAGATATCTCAATAGAAACAAACAATAGAGAAAAAATGAATGGGACTTTAAAGGTGTAGAAACCTCCGCTCAAAATGATTTTCTGAACATAGACACAGGTTAAAAAGGTTATTTTATTGTTACAAAATTCATAAAAATAATGGTAGGGATACATATCACTTAAAACCAAAGAAGTCTATCTCAAATCCTTTTCCAGCTCATTTTTCAAACCCCCAACATCCCTGAAGGTTGTGATTCCTCCCACTATGTGTATGTAGTGTTATCAGAAATGTTTCACAACCAAAATAACAGAAAACAATAAACATTGAGATATCACATTGGGGAGAATAATCACAATCCCGACGCGTGGGGCAACTGGATGGAGGCATTGTTTGGAGCAGCAGTCGTTTCTCTGAGGCAGGAGACCATTGGATTGCTGTGAATGACCACCATGATTTTAGAGTAGCCTACTTGTCCCCGTATTGGATGTATATATACAATTCTAGCAGTATTTGACATACTTTATATACTTTCTCGAGTGCTCCATCTTTTGTGATAGTGGGAAAAAAAGTACCCTATTGTTGGTGTCAGTGACAGGAATAGTGCCTGGTGTCAGTGGGATAAGGAAAGCCCCCATCAATAATGGTTACTGGGGTACATGATAGCATACACTTATATCTTCTCCATACTCCCCCTAGTGTGCTGCCTAGCAAGACAAAGGGGTGACACTAGGGTTGCCACCTAATCCCGAACCCAAACCCGAACAAATATTAATTACACAGGTTCTGAAGCCAATTTATTACAGATACGGCACTAAGGGAGTTTGATTACCACCTTAATCAGCCAAAGAACCTGTGCAATTAACATGTGTTTGGGTTTAAAGGGATGAGGTAGCAACCCTAGGTGACACCTGTTGGCTCATCATGAGACCATATTGTCTTGCCCCCCCCAACAACCACCAGCCCATACAGCCTTCCCTGATCACAGTACCCATACCCTGCAGGTCCCTGGGTTGCATTACCTGCTATGGACTCATGTCACCCTCTCCTGAGTATAGGTCTCATAGGAGACCCAATGCAAATGAAGATTGGCCTTGGCTCGCAAATGGACTTCACTTTTGTTTATGTATCTGTTGTTATGGCAGCCAGTTCATTGTCCAAACTTACACAAAGACAAAGTACAGCACACCTAATTGGAGGATTGTTTATGGCCCCACATAGGGCCATGGTGTAAACAATGGTAAGTGGGAGTTGGGGAGGTTCTGATTAAAGCAGGTGGGGCCCAAGAAATGCATCAGACATTTTTTAGCATCAGCTAAAAAATCTTGGATGCTAGTGGTTTTCGGAGGTGGTTAATCCTTCCCATTGATGTGGTTTAATGATCATTGTGATATGCCCATTTATCTTTTATGTTTGTGAGTATCATTCCCATTTGTATCCCCAATAAATATTACATATTTCACAAGGCCAGTGTGTTCTGTGGTTTCTTTTAATTAGGTCAGGGGCAGGTGTGATGCTGACTGGTGGCTGTGGAAAAGTAACTATGTGCATTGTGCTGTGCACACACAGATCAGTGTACAATTTCTGATGAATGAACTCCTATGCATGTATGGGAGTTAAGTTATCCAGGACAGGAAATCTAAAGGGACCTGGTAGAAGCCAGGGGAGATGTCAACTGTCATGTACCTGGATGAGGCCGAGCTGATGGGAGGGCTTTCCCTTACACTCTCCTGAAGGTAGTGACAGGATATAACAGGGCACGAAGAGGCACGGGTGCCTGGTTGGAGATCTTGGACAGAAGGTACTTGCAGCAGGTACCAAGCAGCAGGCAGATGTGTGAACAGGCAGATACACGCCAACAGGTGCAGGGCAGCATGCAGACTGGTGGACTGGCAGGTGCAGGTACACAGCAACAGGTGCAGAACAGTGGGGGCAGCAACCAAGTTGAAGAGCAGGTGAATGCAAGATCTCGGGTGGTCAGGCAGGCAGAAATCAGTAACAGCCAAGCAGCAAGTACAGAATCCGGGTCCAAAGCAGAGTCAGGGGTAAGCCAGGGTCGATATCAGGCGAGCAGAAAAGGCACCAGAATTAGGGGAAAAAGGCAGAGTCAGGTCACAAACCGGGTCAGCAATAAGGTATCAGAAAAGAGCATAGTCAAACAGGCCGGGTATACACAGGAACAAAACACAACAGATGAGGGAAATAGCTATTAAGCATGTATATAATACTTAGTGTCAACACTGTTTACCATGTATGCTAGTGTCACTCTGGCCTCAATTAGGCATATTTTAGAAAGAAGGGATCCCCATTGTGAGACAGTGGTGAACAAGACAGCCAAATGAGTGACACAAAATGCAGTGTTGCGGTTTACAAATTTCTAACTTTAATACTTCATTAAAATGATTGAAATAATCTACCCCAATGGGGAATAACTAATATAGAACAACCTGGATGCATTTAAAAATGGGCCCTACAAGAAGGTGCAAGGATTTTTGACACCTTAGGCGAAACCTAATTTTGCCGCCCCCATTGGCTCCACCCCTGACTCCACCCCCTTTGCCCTGCCCATGTGACAGAAGGCACAGCTATACAGGAAGCATTGGCTCTTCTTCCTATAGCGCTGCGCTGCGCCTCTAATTACACTACCTGTCAGATGGAGCAGCTGCCTGAGACTGAGTTAGTTACATGCTGCAGCCTGCAGAGCATGCAGACACAGAGGGAAACCAGCGGCCGGGCGCCCCTAGGCAGCAGTGCGCCCTAGGTGGCTGCCTAGTTTGCCTAGTGGTAGCACCAGCCCTGCCTACAAAGGGACCCTATTAAGTGGCCACCATGACCAAGTACAACCACGAAAAAAATACACAAAAAATTTCTGACACTAAACACATAACAAAAACATACAATTGTCCGGACACCAGATGGTCAATGTACACCCGGTCAATCCACGGCTAATGCCGTATATAAGGTAAGGAAAAATAATTTTCTTAATAGTATAGTGGATTGTCTGTGTGTACAGAGATCCCTGGGTGCTCAAGCCTAAGGACTGTGGATGGGGAGAGGAGGGGGCATAGAGAGGCAAATTCTAAAGGAGTTCTGTTCATGGCAATACCGTGGAGATGTGGATAGTTATTTTCTGATGTAATCAAATTAAATTTGATTACGACTTCTATGTAAATGTTCCTGTAAATGAATATTAATTTAACATATGCATACTTTTAAAGGAAGATTTCCTTCTTGGCACTTTGGATTTCCATTGAAGGAGATTCTCTCACTACTAGTACATTTAGGAAAGAAACATCAGCTAATACTCTTGTACAGGCGGATAGCCATCATCCAAGGTGGCAAAAAGATGGAATTCCAGTAGGCCAGTTTCTTTGTGTGAAACGTAACTGTGCCAAAATGGATGATTATAGGAGAGAGAGTAAAGAACTATACGGGAGGTTTTCGGCAACGTGAATACACACATGGTCAATTAAGGAAAGCCAAAAGAAAGGTAGCTGTACAAGACAGGGAGGACCTCTTGAAAATTATACCAAGAGGAATGAATGGGATAAATGAGGTAAAGAAAATACAGGGCTCCTTGAGATTAATAACCCAATTTATATCTCAATGGAATATCGTTCAGGGTATTCTCTAGAGACACTGGGATATTCTGACAAGTACTCCAGGGTTAGCAAGTATGGTGGGCCCGTCACCTAAGATGGTTGCGAGGAGGGCCAGAAATTTGGGAGACATGTTGATCAAATCTGAATTTTGAAAGGATGTGGATACAACATGGCTATCTGAATACCCTAGAAGTGTGGGTATGTTACCCGTGTGGCTGATGCCAGATGTGCCCACACGTGGACAGAAAGGACACATTTACAGATGCTCTGGGTGAAAGATTTCCAGATGCGTAATCTTATTAACTGTTCAACAGAAAGGGTCATTTACATGGTAAAGTAAAAAGTGTACTAAAGCGCTGATATGAACTAGTAAATAAATAAATAAGTGACAAATACTAGAAGATGACCAGATGACCAGAGAGGAGCCAGTGACGAGCAGTGCTGTGTGTACACTGTTTGCGTGCGAGGAGATCCCAGCTGTTAGCTATATGCAACTGACCTTATTATATGCAATTTATTCTGCTGAAAAGTGTGAGTGAAATTTTTTACCCTTATTATATAGGGATTACATATCACACTGCCTGCGCAATGGTCTCTTTCTTTCTTGTTTCATACTGCGGAAGTTCTTTGAAAGCCAGAAGCCAGCCCATGCTAATGAGCAGCTGAATATATGAGCAAGCCAGCTATCACTGGGGATTACTCATTGAAACCTGTCTATATTCATCAAATCACCAAAGACGTTATATTTTTTCACAGCAGTATGCTGTCCTATTGAGATACTGTGCACTGTGGTTCATCACATTAATATATCTTATCTTAATTTTCTATTTGTAATTGTGTTCAATAATTTATTATCACATTGATATTTAGTTATAGAATTTTGTTATGGTGAAGGATGTTATGTTATTTATAATAGGCTCTATTTGATTATTGTGCACATGATTCAGTAATTTACATGGTGACTTGTCCGTCTAAGAAAACGTTGGCAAGACCAAATGCCCCCTGAAGATATGAACCAGGGAACATATGCTGGAAATAAAAGCAAAGGACCCCGAGAGACCTCTAGCCCGCCATTTTGCCCAGTGCCATAGCGTAAATTTGGATGGTATGTCCATGAAAGGCATTTAAGTACTCAAATTCTCACCAAGAAGGGATGACTTTAATCAGGTTCTATTACAAAAGGAAAAATTCGCAAACAAACTGAAAAATACTGAAAACCCCCCATCAATTGCAGCCTCACTGTGCCCATCAAATGCAGCCATTGTGACCATCAAACGCAGCAACGTGTGCCCATCATATGCAGCCACTTGTGCCCATCATATGCAGCCATTGTGCCCATAAAACGCAGATACTTGTGCCCAAACGCAGCCACTTGTGCCCATCAAACACAGCCACCTGTGCACATAATACGCAGCCACCTGTGCCCATCAAATGCAGCCACCTGTGCCCATCAAATGCAGCCACGTGTGCCCATCATATGCAGCCACCTGTACCCATCAAATGCAGCCACCGGTGCCCATCAAATGCAGCCACTTGTGCCCATCAAATGCAGCCACTAGTTCTCATCAAATGCAGTCACTTGTGCCCATCATATGCAGCCACCTGTGCCCATCAAATGCAGCCACCGGTGCCCATCAAATGCAGCCACTTGTGCCCATCAAATGCAGCCACTAGTTCTCATCATATGCAGTCACTTGTGCCCATGAAATGCAGCCACTTGTGCCCATCAAATGCAGCCACTTGTGCCCATCAAATGCAGCCACTTGTGCCCATCAAATGCAGCCACCTGTGCCCATCAAATGCAGCCACCAGTGCCCATCAAATGCAGCTACTTGTGCCGATCAAATGCAGCCACCTGTGCCCATCATATGCAGCCACTTGTGCCCATCAAATGCAGCCACTTGTGCCCATCAAATGCAGCCACCTGTGCCCATCAAATGCAGCCACCTGTGCCCATCAAATGCAGTCACTTGCCCATCAAATGCAGCCACTTGTGCCCGTCAAATGCAGCCATTATGAAAGAGGTCTTAATGTATGGGCAGCGCTTCCAAAGCACCTTAAAAGCGCAAAACAGTCACGTTGTCACATGAGCTTAAAAAAAGCGCCCCGCTAGCGCCATTAAAGCATCGCAAAAACAACTGCCATTTTAGCGGCTGTTTTAGCAGCACTCCAGTGTGAAATGGCAGGTCTGTTAGGGGTAAAGTGCAGCTAGTTTTAGCAGCGCTTTGTTGTTGCTAGCAGGGCGCTTTTAACCCCCCCAGAGGGGGTTAAAAGTGCCCGCTTAGCGCTGCTTTCAAAGCGCTTTGACAGCGGCACACATTTATTGTATTCAGCGCTCCTGTATCACCTCAAAGATGCTGCTTATCGGACTTTTTTTTCCTGTCCTGCAAGCGCACTGCCCAAATGTGAAAGCAGCCTATGAGCACTCGGGCTTATACCACTGGGGCTGCAGAAGAGGCTGTTTACAGGTGCTATTTTTAGCGCAAAAATGCCTGTAAAGTGCCTCAGTGTGAAAGGGGTCTAAGGGGGAGTGTCAGGTGGACATGCTGAGTGACTTCTTTGACCCCTTTCACACTGGTGAAGGCGTGCGTTGACAGTAAAACGCTGCTAGTTTTAGCGGCGCTTTACTGTCATTTTAGCGGCGCTATTCGGCCGCTAGCAGGGGTTAAATGTGCATTTAACCCCTGCTAGCGGCCGAATAGTGCTGCTAAAATGACAGTAAAGCGCCGCTAAAACTAGCAGCGTTTTACCGTCAATGCCCGCCTGCCCCAGTGTGAAAGGGGTCAAAGAAGTCACTCAGCGTGTCTACCTGACACTCCCCCTTAGACCCCTTTCACACTGAGGCGCTTTACAGGCGTTTTTGCGCTAAAAGTAGGGTTAAATGCGCCTGTGTAGCGCCGCTGTTGAAGCACTTTGGCAGCAGTGCCCATTCATTTCAATGGGCAGGAGCACTCCTCCACCGCCCCAAAGATGCTGCTTGCAGGACTTTTTTTGACATCCTGCCAGCGTAACGCTCCAGTGTGAGGCTTCTTTCACACTGAGGCGCTTTAGCGCTAAAAGTAGCGCCTGTAAAGAGCCGCTCCTCTCACTCCAGTGTGAAAGCCCGGGGGAGCGGTGCGCTTGCAGGATGCTAAAAAAAAGTCCTACAAGCAGCATCTTTGCAGCGCTGTAGGAGCAGTGTATACACCGCTCCTAAAGCGCCCCTGCCCATTGAAATCAATGGGTAGCGCCACCGTACCACCGGCAAAGGGCCACTGCAGCTGCGCTTAGTGGGCGGTTTTAACCCTTTTTCGGCTGCTAGCGGGGTTTAGAAGCGCCCCGCTAGCGGCTGAATAGCGCTGCTAAAAATAGCAGCGCTTTATCGCTGATGCCAGCAACGCCCCAGCATACCTCCCAACTTTTTGAGATGGGAATGAGGGACACCTATCAGCACAGGACACACACCCTGCCACGCCCCCTTAAAGGAGAATTTTACAAAAAAAACCAAGATTGGTTAACCGCTTCAGATCCGCACTATTGCTAAATGACAGCAACAGCGCGGACCTACATTGCCGTGACTATGTCTATTGACGTCGTCCTGTGCACGAGCGGCCTGGGCGCCCGGTGATCAGCGAGTCCATGAGACTCGCCTGATCACAGATCAGAGTTGGTTCCGACCCCTTACCACATGATCAGCTGTCAGCCAATGACAGCTGATCATGTGATGTAAACAGAGTCAGTAATCGGCTATTTTTTCTCCTCGCGCTGACAGCGTGAGGAGGAAAAAAAAGCCGATCACTGGCGGCCATGAGAGGGACATCAGTCCCGATCACGGCGATCATCTGCCCCCTGCCAGTGACACCTGGCAATAGGCAGCAGTGCCGCCTACCAGTGCCCACCAGCGTCACCCATCAGTGCCCACAGTGCCATCCATCAGTGCCCACAGTGCCACCCATCAGCACCCACAGTGCCACCCATCAGTGCCACCCATCAGCGCCCACATCAGTGCCACAACAACAGTGCTGCACATCAGTGCCCATCAGTGTCACCCACCAGTGTCCATCAGTGGTACCTATCAGTGCCCATCAGTGCCACCTATCCATGCCACCCATCAGTGCCGCCTTATCTGTGCCCATCAGTGCAGCCTATCAGTGCCCACCAGTGCCGCCTCATCAGCGCATATCAATGAAGGAGAAAAATTACCTGTTTGCAAAATTTTATAACAAACTATGAAACATGATTTTATTTTTTTTCAAAATTTTCCATCTTTTTTTGTTTGTTTAGCAAAAAATAAAAATTCCAGCTGTGATTAAATACCACCAAAAGAAAGCTCTATTTGTGGGAAAAAAAATGATAAAAATTTCATTTTTGTACAGTGTTGTATGACCGTGCAATTGTCATTCAAAGTGTGACAGCGCTGGAAGCTGAAAATTGTTTTGGGCAGGAGGGGGGTTTAAGTGCCCAGTAAGCAAGAGGTTAAACCCACAAGTGCTTTTTTACCACTATAATGCCCCGTACACACGGTCGGACTTTGTTCGGACATTCTGACAACAAAATCCTAGGATTTTTTCCGACGGATGTTGGCTCAAACTTGTCTTGCATACACACGGTCACACAAAGTTGTCGGAAAATCCGATCGTTTTAAACGCGGTGACGTAAAACACGTACGTCGGGACTATAAACGGGGCAGTGGCCAATAGCTTTCATCTCTTTATTTATTCTGAGCATGCGTGGCACTTTGTCCGTCGGATTTGTGTACACACGATCGGAATTTCCGACAACGGATTTTGTTGTCGGAAAATTTTATCTCCTGCTCTCCAACTTTGTGTGTCGGAAAATCCGATGGAAAATGTGTGATGGAGCCCACACACGGTCGGAATTTCCGACAACACGCTCCGATCGGACATTTTCCATCGGAAAATCCAACCGTGTGTACGGGGCATTATTCCTTTATATTGGCTTTTGGAATTTACAAATGCAGCAATTTAAAAATCAAATGAAAGGTTTAGGGCTGGAAAACACTTTTTCATAGATAAAAAGTGCATTTTCTATACATCTATATAGATCAGACCAAAATGAGGAGGAGTGAGGGACATTGCTCCAAATCAGGGACAGTCCCTCCAAATCAGGGACAGTTGGGAGATATGAGATCATGGCTGGTGGGAGGGGCTGGCAGGGTGCTGTATACAGCTTCCTGAAAAGCTTGAAGCTTGACGTCCTCCAGCAATTAAATGACATTGTGAGACTTGTGCAAGACTGGAGGGAAGGCTGGAGCTCAGATTAAAAGGTAAATGGTGGAAGCGAAATCAGTACAGGAGAGGAAAATGTACAATTGTGCTGGAGCTTCCTGTAATAAAGACTGCTCTCTCTCTCCTGGTGCGGTGGGACGGGTCTCGTCTCCGCCCCCTTCTGTAGTTTTCTGCAGGCGACCTGTAATGGGTGGAGCCTGCAGTGCCCCTCCCACAGCTCTGCTCTCTGCACAGGCTATGCTATGTGTACAGCACAGTGATAATGTCAGTGCTACTGTTATTAGGTGATATCTGGGTTTACAAAGGATTTGTTGCTCACAAAGTGGATTTAAATCTATTGAGGAATAGAATTCAATGAATGGCCGGAGTGAGGATTTTACTTTACAGGTGAAGTTCTGTTGATCGTTTTCTTATTCCCGGAGGAACTTCAATCTCACGTCCCATGACTCTGGATGTACACAATCTGGGGCTCTGACTCTTATCTGCACATATTTCATTTTCCAGTCTGCGATTTCATGGCAGACTCGTCGTTTCCCAAAACCGATGCTGAGATTACACGCGGCGTGCAGCTATGTGCGGAGAGTCAGGTGCGAGCGTGCTGCTAAAGCACAACGGCAGAAAATAAAAACCAATCGGTGAACATCCAACCCCATCCAGCAAGCATGGCAGCCGCGCTTAAGTTCCACTTCATCCAATAGACTTTTCTATTATCCTAGATAGAGATGAGCAGTGGAATGGAGTGCGAGTCTTATGCCTGGTACACACAATGAGATTATTGGACGAATGATTGTCCCTTTTTTTTGCATGCTAATCGAATATCGAAAATGAAGAGTTTACTAAAGTGACAGAAATTCTCATACGACAGAATAAACATTCGGAAGTGATGTAATGTGTTGCAGAGTATTTGTATTGTAGTTTCGAACGACAACTGTACTGATTAACCATTTGACCTCCGGAAGATTTACCCCCCTTCATGACCAGGCCATTTTTTTGCGATACGGCGCTGCAGGTGGACTCCTGTTAGATAAATCTATACTTTGCATACCTTGTCTTAAAAAGGAACTTCAGTCTCCTGTGTATTTGCTCGGAACCCCTCCTCCCCTCCCCCCCCCTTCCTCCAGTGCTGCCATCATGACACATGCGCAGCTGTGCAGAAGAAGAGCTTTTTCTGGCCTTCGGGTCCTGGCAGAGCCCTTCAGCACATCTGCGCACATGCAGGAGAGTTCCTGCGCATGCGTAAAGCCAACAAAGTTAAGGATTTCCATAATTGCTGTCTTTGCACATGCATGGGGGAAACCAGCGCATGCGCAGACGTGCCGTGTGGCTCATTTCAAATCCGAAGCTGTGCGGTACATCTGCTCAGTAGAAACAATTTTGATGTGGATTTATTTAAGGGGAAAGTCGTTTTTAAGGTGGAAATCATTTACCCATAATGAAAGAAGTTCCCATGTCATGCAGGCTCCGTGATTCTGTAGAAATCTTCACTGCAGGGATGCTCCGTCCTCTTCCTGTAGCTTAACTTCCAGCACTGCAGGGGTTAATAGATTCAACTCCATATTAAAGCTGAAGTTTAGCTGTAATGAAGGATGTCCAACGTTGTGCAGGCTCCTGGATTCTGTAGAAATTTTCACTGCAGTTATGCCCCGTCCTCTTCCTGTAGCTTAACTTCCAGCACTGCAGTAGTTAAAGTTCAGCTTTAATATGGAGTTGCCTCTATTAACTACTGCAGTGCTGGAAATTCAGCTACAGGAAGAGGACGGGGCAACCCTGCAGTGAAGATTTCTACATGGTCCAGCAGCCTGCACCACATAGGACATCCTTCATTACAGATAATAGATCCAACTCCATATTAAAGCTGAACTTTAGCTGTAATGAAGGATGTCCTATGTGGTGCAGGCTGCTGGACCCTGTAGAAATCTTCACTGCAGGGATGCCCCGTCCTCTTCCTGTAGCTGAGTGTCCAGCGCCGCAGGCAATCATAGATTCAGGCTCCTCACTGGGCTGCTGGGGAAAAAAAAGCTCCTGATGACGAAGACCCGCCCCTTATCCCTCCTCTTCCATTAAGAAAAATTATTTGATTGCTTACACTGCCTGTATTAGGATCTTTGAATGGAGGAGAGGATCCTGTAACTCCCCAGACTCCCCATTCACAGATCTTGTTACAGGGAGTAAAAGCAATCCAAGAACTTTTCTGAGATGAGGAGGCGGGTCGTCATCAGGAACTTTTTTCCCCCCAGGAGTTCAGCAATCCCTCGGGCATGCCGGCTCAGGAAGAGGACGGGGCATCCCTGTGATAGATATCTACTAGGTCCAGCAGCCTGCATGACATAGGACAGGGGTCTCCAAACTTTCTAAACTGCGGCCATTGGGACAGAAGATTGTCCTAGGGATAGAGGGAGTAAATAGTGCATCTTTGGCATTAGGGGGAGGAATTCCTCCCACTGACACCCATTGTGGGAATAGTGCCTCATCATTGGTGTCAGTGAGAATTATAGTGCCTCATCATTGGCGTCAGTGGGAGGAATAGTGCCCCATCGTTGGCGTCAGTGGGGGAAATAGTGCCTAATCATTGATGTCAGTAAGAGGAATAGCGCCCCCATCTTTGGCGTCAGTGGAAGGAATAGTGCCCCATCATTGGTGTCAATGGGAGGAATAGTGCCCCATCATTGGTGTCAGTGGAAGGAATAGTACCTCCATCATTGGCGTCAGTGGGAGGAATAGTGCCTAATCATTAATGTCAGTAAGAGAAATAGCGCCCCCATCGTTGGCGTCAGTGGAAGGAATAGTGCCCCATCATTGGTGTCAGTGGAAGGAATAGTGCCCCATCATTGGTGTCAGTGGGAGGAATAGTGCTCCATCATTGGTGTCAGTGGGAGGAATAGCGCCCCCATCATTGGCATCAGTTGGAGGGATAGTGCTCCATCGGCGTCAGTGGGAGGAATAATGCCCCATCATTGATATTAGAGGGAGGAATTGTGCCCCATCGTTGGTGTCAATGTGAGAAATAGTGCCTTATTGATTTCAGTAACAGAAATGATATCCCATTGTTGGTGTCAGTGGGAGGAAAAGTGACCCAAGGGCTGGAAAAAGGCAAGCAAAGGGCTGCATCCGGCCCCAGGGCCACAGTTTGGAGACCACAGACATAGGACATCAAAGTTGGCTGTGATTTGGTGCACCTCCATCCCTACATTAAAATATACACAGCACAATACATTAGCCCTGGGACCGATATCTCAACACGTTTCGTGAATCTCTGTTGACTTCCTCAGGATTAGATGTGACTGTACCCCCCACCTCTGCAGCTATAGCATCTTCCACCCTTCTACAAAGACTTGTGTGCAGCTCAGGATTGCTCCATGCTTGTTCTAGATGACAAGCTCAAAGTTTGGAAGGCAGAGACTGCCAATAAGCAAGCATTTTCTGAAGAGGTAGCTCAATGGCAGCCCCCATACTCCTCCTAGCACAGGGTTCCTTTAAGTGGGTCGGCCCGCAGATGTTTCGTCCTCTCGATAAGGACGTGTTATCACGTATCGCTGTGTTACAATCCGCCCTCTGAAGACCTTCAGGGCTGTTAAACTTTAACTGTATTTTTGGATCTGTGCTGCATTCCTCGGGGGTTACAGGACACATAATGTAGTCAGACTTTCCATTCTGGCCACAATAGTAAATATTACGGAATATCAGACCGGTATGCTTCCAGGAAGGGGTCACCGCTGTGACTCTGACTCCACACCCCCAGACTGGATTGTGACCGGCAATGCTAGTAAAGCAGAAGACTGAGGACAGACTGTGAGTAGAAGGGTGTCATGGCCCCGCCTCCCTGATCTCCCAGTGGATCGATACCGATAGAACTCTCTATCATATAAGACTGCTCGCCGCCAAAGAGGAACCAGAGAGTCACGTGACTGTCCAAAAGACATGAAAAAGTTAGGTAAAAAAATTAACAGAATAAAATACAACTGGATGGGGGCTTCAAGGGGGCAAATCACACTAAAACAGTACAGGAACCTTTTTCAAAGTTGAAGTTGCTTCCACTGAGCGGTTTCATTGCCACAAATGGGGTGTGACTTGTCATGCAACTTTGAACTGTCAAGTCATATGACACGGTGCGAACCAGAGCTGAGTATTACAATGACACATCACCAGCGCCGACACAAGGTGTGAACATGCCAAACTGCCCCCCCAAGATGTATGAGCATTATGTGTCAGCAAAAGTCTCCCCCCCATGACTACCCCCTAAGCATACATTCCCCCTCTGCCCAGCCCCCCCCCCGTTGAAATCTCCCCCCAGTACAAATCTTTGCCCTCTCCATCCAATAAATCCCCCCAGCACAATTCCCCCCCCAAAAAAAAGAAAACGCCTGTGCTAGCACAAACCCTCCACCTCTCAAATTCCCCTATTCCGAGTACATTTTCTCTGCCCCCCCCCAAAAAAAAAATTACAAATCTCCAAATCCCTCTCCTAGCAAAACACCCCCCTTAATCATCCCTACTAGCACAAATTTCCCCCCCCCCATTCCCCCTCCCAGCACAACAACCCCCCCCCCCAATCATCCCTACTAGCACATATACCCCCCCACACAAAAAAATGGGTACTAACCTGCATGAATACCCCCTAAGCACAACCCCCCCCCCCAGTACAAATCTTTGCCCCCTCCATCCCCCAAATCTCCCCAGCACAATTAAAAAAAAAAAATTCACTCCTCCTAGCAGAAATCCTCCACCTCTTGAATTTCCCCTCCGAGTACACTTTCTCTTTCCCCGTCCCATTCCCCCCAAACACCCCCAATCATCCCTCCTAGCACAAATCCCCTTCTCCCATCCCCCTCACAACCCAAACCCCCCTGAATCACCACTCCTAAAACCCCCCCACTCCCCTCAAATTTCCCCTCCTAAAAAAATTATTTCCCCAGCTGCCCCATAATTCCTCCTCCTAACGCAACCCCCCCCCAAATCTCCTTGTGTTCCCCCCACCTCACACGATACCACAATGCCCAGGGCAGCTTCCCCTCTTGCCCACCCCTTGTCCCGGCCCTTCACATCACTGAGCACATACAGTACAGTATGTATAATGTCAGGTCCACTTTCATTCGAAAAACAATGTAGCAACATGATATTTATATAATAAAGAAGATAAAATTAACTCTGACCCCCCCCCAAGGGAATTGCGTTATTTGTATAGTCACTTTCTGAGTGCGATGTATCAATAAAACAAAAACGGAATTCTGTTGTTGCCTAGGTTACAATAAAATTCTATTTTTGTTTCATCAATCCAGTAGTTATAGAATTGATTTTATTTTTCATCTCCGACACACAACATATGTCAATAAAACAAATACAAAGACGATTTGAATTGCTGTGTTCCTCTCTGATCGCTTTTTTTTTTTCTATTTGCGCTGCCCTTCGCCCGTTGGGAGTCACAGGAAACGGAGACTTTGTAGTTTGCCGTGCAAAAGAAAAAAAGTTTTGCAGCTCTCTGCAGCGCGAGCGGTTACAGAGCTGTTTGTGTTTTGTTTTTTTTTAGATGGTTGTTGTAATCTTATTTTCGGCAGAACCGGCGGTTTTCTGTCACTGTGCGCTGCTATCATGTGACTCGCCTACTGTGTTCCGATCTGAGTGTAAAGCGAAGCATCTCACCGTGTGTCGGCCATATTGCATCTTCTCCTCCTCAGGTACAGATCCCGCGCTTCACCCAAAAAAAAAGGCGATCGGACGCAAGTCATATGATCTCACACTGCGCTCTTTTTAGAATACCAGGCGGCTATTTTTTTTTTTTTTTTGACATGACTGAACTATGAGGACTGATGACACCATGGGGCTGAGAGCGTCCTGTTTAAAAGGTAAGACAAAACTGCGAAAGTTGATCAGATTTGACTCATTTTGATTGGCCGCGATCTGACTCTGCCGCTCCTGATAAACTGTATGGATGGGAAAAACTTTTCTGTTTAGGGCTGGGTAGGGAAGGGTTAATACCCTTGTGTTCGTTTATTTTTTTAATTATTTTCTATCTGTCTCGGTCCCGCTGGGCCAAAAGTTTTGAGAATGACGCAAATATTAATTTTCCCAAAGTCTGATGGCAATTTGCATATACTCCAGAATATTATGAAGAGGGATCAGATGAATTGCAAGGCGGTTTTTCTGTTCTAATGCCGCGTACACATGAACTGACTCTCCGGCGGACTAGGTCCAACGGTCTTTCCGACTGACTTTCTTACTAGGTCCGACGGACTTTCCGAACCAACGGACTTGGCCACACACGATAGGACTAAGTCCGTCCATAAATCCCTTAGGTTTGAACGTGATGACGTAAACGGGACTAAAAAAAGGAAGTTCAGTAGCCAATAGCTTCCCTTGCCTCGTATTTGGTCCGTCGGACCAGCACACAGATGAACAGTTTTCCCAATTTTAGTCCATCGGACAGATTTGAAACATGTTCTATTTCTAGGTCTGTCGGATTTTTATCCCGAAAAGCTATCGGACTAGCCCACACACTATCGGATTGTCCACCAGACTAATCCCGTTGGACCTAGTTCGCTGGAAAGTCCACTCATGTGTACGTGGCATAAGCCTCAGCCCTAAAAACGCCCAACAAGACAAATCCCATTCATTTCAATGGCCCCTGTCTGTCGCCTAAAGCAAAACGCCCGTCACTCAGAACAGTACATGAGCTTTTTTTGGCAGACTACAGGCGTTTTACTGCTTTTACATTGGTGACCTTTGAACTTCAAAACGCCTGTACAAAAACGCTGCAAAAACGCCATAAAAAAAAACACCTAAAAAACACCTGTAAGATAGCAACACCTAGATGTGAATGGAGCCTAATGACCCCGTACACACGAGCGGAATTTCCGTCGAAAAAATCTTGGACGGTTTTTCTGACGGAGTTCTTCTCTGAACTTTCGACCGTTAAGAACGCGGTGACGTACAACACTACGACGAGCTGAGAAAATTAAGTTCGATGCTTCCGAGCATGCGTCGAATTGTTTCCGAGCATGCGTGGTTTTTTTCGCGTCGGGATTGCATACAGACGAACAGAATTTCCGCCAAGAACTTTTTCCGTCGGAAAAATATAGAACCAGCTCTCAATATTTTGCTGGTGGAAATTCAGACAGAAAAAGTTGGATGGAGCATACACACGGTCGGAATATCCGACCAAAAGCTCCTATTACACTTTTTTTGACGGAAATGCCGCTCGTGTGTACGGGGCATTATACTTACCTGAGCCTAGGGTTGCCACCTTTTCTTCAAAGCCAAACCCGAACACTTTGGCGGCCTGGGAGACCTTTGGGTGCCCCAAGGAGAGAGTAGTAATGCAGTGTGCATAGCGTGCCGCAGCAAAATGTGGGTGTGGCCAAATTGCTCTTGCTGACATCATCACCCTGCATCCCAGTGATGCCGAACCTGCCCCCCAGACAGCCACCTGCAGTTCATGGATGCCAACAGATTTGTGTGTGACTATCTTGGTTACTTGGGGAGCCACAGCTGGGCTGAATAATGTGTCCGGGTTTTTTAGTCCCACTGAAACCCGGACACATGATTCAAAACCTTGACTGTCCAGGTGAATCCAAGGTGGCAACCCTACCTGAGCCCCATCTCATTGCAGAGATGTTGCACAAGAGGCTCGGCTGTCTCTTTGGCTGAGAGCAGCAGGGCGCCATTGGCTCCCGCTGCTGTCAAAGTGAGCGCGCCAATAAGGAGAGAGAGGGGGGGGGCCAGGCCGCAGTCCTGTGTCTGAATGCACTCACAGAGCAGTGGCTTGGCTCTGGTGCCCCCATTGCAAGCTGCTTACTGAGAGCACTCAGCAGGAGGGAGGGGCCAGAAGCACTGGCGAGTGACCCGATAAGAGGAGGATCGGGGCTGTTCTGTGCAAAACCATTACACAGAGCAGGTAAGTATGACATGTTTGTTATTTTTAACCCCTTTACACCAGTTCCAGCTGGCCCTTTAAGGTGTTCCAGGAGGCAGGGCGGGGCTTGTGGTCAGGTGACCGCAGTGATTGGCTATCACGTGGTCACATGATTGGAAAACTCCCGAAACTAAGAAGCAATCAGTAGCTTTTTGTGAACTGCCGGTCACTGTGCCAGGGGCGCACGCTCTTGGCACAGCTCTATCATCACTAATGCACGCATGAATGTGGCCCCTTGGCACCACGACCCTGGCCGCAGAGAGATCGCATATTTGTATGCACTTGGAGCCTAGGGGTTAAACAAAAAAAAAAATTTGACTTTAGTATCACTTTAATCCCATAATAAACATCTCCACTGCATTTGTGAAGAAGGCTTCAGGGCACCCAATAAAGTCCAGCAAGCGCCAGGACTGTCTCCTACAGTTGAGTCAGCTGCGGGATCGGGACACCACCAGTGTAGAGCTTGCTCAGGAACGAAAACAGGTGTGAATCCATCTAGACGCACAGCGAGGAGAAGACTTTTGGAGGATGGCCTGGTGTCAAGAAGGGCAACAAAGAAGACGCTTCTCTTCAGGAAAAACATCAGAGACAGACTGATATTCTGCTAAAGGTCCAGGGATTGGACTGCTGAGTACTGGGCTAAAGTCATTTTCTCTGATGAATTCCCTTTCCGATTGTTTGGGGCATCGGGAAAAACCTTGTCAGGAGAAGAAAAGCTGAGCACTGCCATCAGTCCTATTTCATGCCAACAGTAAAGCTTCCCGAGACCATTCATGTGTGGGGTTCTCAGCCAAGGGAGTGGGCTCACTCACAATTTTAAACACCGCCATGAGTAAAGAATGATAAAAAAACATCCTCCAAGAGCAACTTCTCCCAACCAACCAAAAACAGTTTGAGGAACAATGCCTTTTCCAGCATGATGGAGCACCTTGCCATAAGGCAAAAGTGATAACCAGAGGCGTATCTAGTGAAAATGGCGCCTATGGCAAGCACTGAAACTGCACCCCTGTAAAAACATTTGAAACCCATCTTTCAGATAACCTTAGCAGAAAAGACAGCTAACAAAATGACAAGTCAAGCTCTTTAATCTTTCAATTAACAAATTATGGATTGGCACTACATAAAAATTACAACTGCACCTTCCTTGCTTTCACTAATGCAAACTGGTCTATGATGTGCTCAAAGTCATTTTTTTCTGTTTCTACACTCAGCACACACACACACACACACACACACAATGGTCCGCAGGCACACACTGATACAAAAATCACTGATGATACCAACACTGGCACTCAGTCATTAAAATACATTGGTGCACACAGTAACTCATACAAAAACAATGACACACACACTATCGTTAAGATACACTGACATACATACCTGTATGTCTTTGTGTGTGTATATATGTATATAAATATATATATATATTACAGGAGGAGACGATCAGAGACTGCAGACATGGTACAGGAGACGGTCAGAGACTGCAGACATGGTACAGGAGACGGTCAGAGACTGCAGACATGGTACAGGAGACGGTCAGAGACTGCAGACATGGTACAGGAGACGGTCAGAGACTGCAGACATGGTACAGGAGACGGTCAGAGACTGCAGACATGGTACAGGAGACGGTCAGAGACTGCAGACATGGTACAGGAGACGGTCAGAGACTGCAGACATGGTACAGGAGACGGTCAGAGACTGCAGACATGGTACAGGAGATGATCAGAGACTGCAGACATAGTACAGGAGATGATCAGAGACTGCAGTTTCTGGCTTACCAACAGTCTATTTTCCAAGCACAATTAGTAAGATAATAAATGGTTAAAAAGTCTGTGAAGATCCAAGCCTGAGCAGCCCAAATCCTGAAAGGCCATATAAAAACCAAACAAATCAAATCATCAGGAACACTGTGTCACACTTTTGCAGCGTCTTCCAGAAGTCTAATCATCAATGTGCTCATCCGTCCTGTGTGCAGTGTAAATAGATAAAGCGAAGAGCGAGGGAATCATTTTCAACCAGTGTGGGTGCTGGCTGATCTGCATACAGGACAGGTGAGCTGCTGCTGCTTAGACTTCTGCAGCTGTGACACAGTGTGAGAGAGAGACCCATCTCCTGATATCACCTTTGCCATGAGCACTCCTCCATCCTCATTACATGTCACAAACAACGGGAGCTCCTCCTGGTATCAGCTCTGTAATGAGCTCCCACCTTCTGTCCTCACCTTATCTATGATCTCCCTCCCCCATTCTGCTTGATGATGTCTTTCAGGGCAGCCCAGGTCACAGCGTCCCCCCTCCTCCTGGGCACTGTGCTGAGGCTCCTGAAGAGTGGGTGACAGACACCTCCGAGCTCTGCGCCCTCAGGACTGAGGGAACCAACACCATCAGCAGCATGCAACAGGTGGCAGCCATCTCTCTTGTCATGTGATGGCAGTCAGCTGACATTTCTGAGGGCAGTGATTGGCTAGGACTCCCTGCTATCTACTTAGCTGTAGCTGGCTGCTACATCCCTCCCAGCACACTGTGTGGGCGGCGCTGGGTGAGAGCGGAGCGGTTCAAGTTTTTTAGGGGGGGGGGGGGGTCAGACACCTCAGCCCAGTTCATCCATGCCCAAAAATGATTTTTCTGGAAACAACCCAGGACGGCCCCAGGTCCAAAACCTGGGAATGTCCCAACAAAATTGTAACTGTTGCTGGCAAGTATGTGATAAGTGCCTTGCTGCCCAGCCACTCACAAGCGCCCCCTTCACATGGCGCCCATGGCACTTGCCATATCTGCCATACCCTGGATTCGCCACTGGTGTTAACTAAGTGGCTTGGGGAACAAAACATTACAATTTTGGGTATAGGAAACTCCCCAGACCTTAATCCCATTGAGAACTTGTGGTCATTCCTCAGGAGGCAGGTGAACAAAAAAAAACCCCACAAATTCTGGCAAACTCCCAAGCATTGATTATGCAAGAATGGGCCGCCATCAGTCAGGATGTGTCCCGGAAGTTGATTGACAGCACGCCAGGGAGAATTGTAGAGGTCTTGAAAAAGAAGGGTCAACACTGCAAATATTGACTCTTTGCATAAACTTGTGATTGTCAATAAAAGTCTTTGCCACTTATGAAATGCTTGTAATTATACTTCAGTATACCATAGTAACATTTGACAAAAAGATCTAAAAACACTGAAGCAGCAGATTTAGTGAAAATGAATATTTGTGTCATTCTCAAAAATTTTGGCCACGGTTGTACTTCCTGTCCCAGAGACACAACAGGAAGTGACAGGAAATCTCCAAAGTGAGGGAATCCCCCTCTTAGGCTGGGTTCACACCGCAGCATGGAGCAGCTCACAGCAGGGGTCTGGTGTGTCCTCATTCACCGTTTCAGGTCCGATTTCAGTCCAAATTTTTGGCTGAATTCGGACCTGAAACGGACCAGAAGATGCACAGGAAGATGCACAGGACTCCAGTGCAATTCGCACCGGATCCACTCCATAGAGCCGGTCATAATCTCCTGACATGTGAATTGGATGCGGGGAAACCTGCATCCAATTCGCAATAGTGTGATCCCAGCCTAATGCCGCGTACACACAGTCGGAATTTCCGACAGAAAAAGTCAGATGGGAGCTTTTGGTCGGATAATCCGACCGTGTGTATGCCCCATTGGACTTTCTCTGTCGGCATTTCTGACGGACTTAGATAGAGAAGATGCTCTAAATTTTTGCCGACGGAGCTTGTCCCGTTGGCAAGTCTGACTGTGTGTACGCGGCATGAGACAGGTGTCCCCAGATTTCCTCTCACTTTTTGTTCTGCTGACAATTGCAACATTTTAGATTTCCTATTACTTTCTGTACTCACCATCAAATCTTTTTGTCTTGCCTGAAATAAAAAAAAATTATTTTCGCTCTCATCCTTTAGCCCTGGTTCACACTGGAGCGATTTGACATGTCAAATCGGGGGCAATTGACATCAATGTCACCGGCCTAATCGGTGCGATGCCGCGTCTGCGACGCTGCACCGATTTCAAAAAGTAGTTTCTGTACCACTTTTTGCGATTTCGGGCTGCGATTTACATTGACATCTGTGCAGAAACCTGCACAGATGTCTCTGAAATGGCGGCCAAAATCGGGAGTGAAATGGTGCGTGTTCAGCTGAACCCGCACGGCTTCATTCCCACAGCTCAGTGTGAACCCGGGCTTACGGTCGGTTCACACCGGAATGTGGTAGGGGAAAGGCATGTTCTCGGCATGTTTCCCACACCATGTTTAGCCCTCATTCACACCAGTGCGATTTGTCATGCGTTTTGACAGTTTTAAATGCGCGCACGCGCATCGGCGGGGATCTGTGATCCCTTCAGACACAGTTGATCACAGATCGGGGGAAAAAGCAAATTCCAGCGGCTCTTTACCATGTGACCAGCTGTGTCCATTCACAGCTGATCACCGTATAAAAAGGATTTGCCGGTTATCGGCAGTCCTCTCCTCATGCTGACAGCGTGGGAGGAAAGGAGAGCCGGTAAGCAGCAATCTACACTGATAATCAGTGCCCATCAGTGCCGCCTCATCAGTGCCCATTAGTGCAGCCTCATTAGCGCCCATAAGTGAAGGAGAAAAAGTACTTATTTACAAAATTTGATATCAGAAACTAAGAAACTTTTTCAAAATTGTTGAGCAAAACATAAAATATCACCAAAAGAAAGCTCTATTTGTGTGAAAAAAAATTATAAAAATTTCATGTGGATACATAGGTACATGTTGGTAAGGTTGAATAAAGACAACAGTCCATCCAGTTCAGCCTGTGTAGGTATGTATCCCCATATATTGTTTATGCTAAGATGCACGTCCAAGAGTCTTTTAAAACTATCCATACTATCTGCCGACACCACCAATTGTGGAAGAGAGTTCCACATCCTTACCGCCCCGACAGTGAAAAATCCCTTACGGAGCTTAACCACTTCACCCCCAGAAGATTTTACCCCCTTCCTGACCCGAGCACTTTTTGTAATTCGGCACAATTATACAGCGATCAGTGCTATAAAAATGCATTGATTACTGTAAAAATGTCACTGGCAGGGAAGGGGTTAACACTAGGGGGCGATCAAGGGGTTAATTGTGTTCCCTAGTGTGTGTTCTAACTGAAGGGGGGAGGGGACTGTGTAGGGGAAGAGATAGATCGCTGTTTTCTAGTGGCCACAGGGCGAAGTGACGTTACATATCGTTGTTTTTTGCCCAGCCGTGCCATTCTGCCGCAGTACAACTGTGGCGGCTGGTCGTCAAGTGGTTAAGGTTAAACTGCTTCTCTTCCATACTCATCATGTAACCCCATGTTCTTTTACACCCCCTGGGACTGAAAAGTTTCATTCTTACGCTGGGATCACCGTTGAGATATTTGTACGTCGCAATCATATCCCCTCTCAAGCGTCTCTTCTCCAGGAAGAATAAATTTGGCGCTTGTAGTCGTTCTTCATAATTGAGGTTCTCCAGTCCCCAAATTAATTTAGTTGCCCTTCCCTGGACTCTCTCCAGCTCCAGCAGATCCTTTTGGAGGACTGGTGACCAGAACTGGATATAATACTCCAAATGCGGCCAAACCAAAGTCTTATAAAGTGGTAGAATAATCGTCTTATCTCCGGAGTAAATTCCCTTATTAATGCATGCTAATATTCTACTGGCTTTGGTAGCCGCAGCTTGACACTGCATGCTATTGCTCAGTCTGTCTTCTACTAGGACCACTAGATCCTTCTCCATCCTGGAAGCTCCTAGGGGTTCTCCCCCTGAAGAGTAACTTGCGTTTATTTTTTTACCCCCCAAGTGCATTATCTTACATTTACCAGTATTAAACTTCATTTTCCATGTAGTAGCCCACTCAATTACTTTATTCAGGCCCTCTCGTAAAGTTTCTATATCCTGATGTGAAGTTATTGCCCTGCATATTTTTTGCATAGGCAGCAAACACTAAGATCAAGCTATTTATCCCTTCCCCTATATCATTTATAAATAAACTAAACAGAATTGGTCCCAGGACAGAGCCTTGGGGTACCCCACTGACCACTCTAGACCATTCTGAGTACACGTTATTTATCACGACCCTTTGGACACGCCCCCGTATCCAGATACACACTCTATGGTCCATGCCTACAGACCTCAGCTTGTAGATTAAGCATTTGTGGGGGACTGTATCAAATGCTTTTGCAAAATCCAGATACACCACATCCACCGACCTACATTTGTCCAGATGGCAGCTCACTTCCTCGTAGAATGTTAATAGGTTGGTTTGGCAAGAGCAACCTTTCTTAAACCCATGCTGATTACTGCTATTGATACTGTTTTAATCAGCAAATTCTTGGATATGGTCCCTTATCATCCCCTCAAATAGTTTACCAACGATTGATGTTAGGCTGACTGGCCTGTAGTTTCCAGGGATTTGTCTGTGTCCTTTTTTGAATATTGGTACCACATTGGCTTTTCTCCAATCAGCCAGTACCAATCCTGTCAGTGTGCTGTCCATGAAGATTAGGAATAGCGGTCTGGCTATAACCTGACTGTTGAGTTCTTTAAGGACTCTTGGGTGTAAACCATGTGCTCCCGGTGATTTATTTATGTTAAGCTTTTCTAATCCTTTCCAGATTCTGGCTTCTGTTAGCCACAAGGGTAGATCCTGTGGCGTAAAGCTAACAATACTGTCGTGGTCGGAATACCCCTTCCTTTTCCTGTGTGAAGGCTGAGGAGAAGAAAGCATTTAGTACAGCTGCCTTCTTGTCATCTGTAACCACCTTCCCTTCCTCGTCCTTTATGGGGCCTATGTGTTCCGATCTCACCTTTTTACTGTTAATAAAAAAAAACTTTTTGGGATCATTTTTACTCTCCACCGTTATATGTCTCTCATAGTCTTTTTTAGCCACCCTGATTGTTTTCTTACATCTCACATTGCATTCCTTGTATTGTTGGAATACTGACAATGACCCCTCCGCTTTTTACTTTTTAAAGGCCATTTTCTTGCCCTTGATATGAAATTTTACGTTTCAGTTCAGCCACCCAGGTTTAACCGTTGTTCTTCTATATTTATTACCCCTTGGAATGCACTCATTGATAGTTTTATGTAATATATCCCAAAAGCATTCCTCTTTTTCAATGTTTTAAGGATTTGGTCCCACTTAATATCCTGCAGCAATGAGTGCAGTTTAGAAAAGTTGGCTCTTTTGAAATTTTTTGCTCTCGTACTCCCCTTGTGCCTCCCTTTCCCATGATTTATGCGGAATGTAATAATCTTGTGGTCGCAAGTTCCCAAGTTGTCCCATATTTCCACATCTGCAATCAGATCTGTATCATTTGTAATTAAATGATCTAGCAATGCGTTACTTCTAGTCTGGGAATCCACCAATTGGGACATGAAGTTGTCCTGTAGAACATTTAAGAAATAGCGGGCCTTTAATGAGTAGGCTGTCCCTTCCGCCCAGTCAATGTCAGGATAGTTAAAGTCCCTCATTATGATGACATTCCCCTGTCTTTCTGCCATTTCTAACTGTGAAAGAAGGTCCAACTCCACCTCTTCCCTCAGGTTAGGGGGCCTGTAACATACCCCCACTAGTAATTCCCCTCTTACTTCCACCCTTTGGAGTTCCGCCCTTACGGATTCCACCTCCTTCTTTGCCCCATCACTGATGTCATGCCGCTCTTCTACCTGTAAATCATTCCTGATATATATAAGCACACCCCTCCCCCTCTCCTACTCTCCCTGTCCCTCCGATACAAGGAATACCCCTGGATGTTTGCCAGCCAGTCATGTGAGCTGTCAAACCAAGTTTCTGTTATTCCCATGAAGTCCCCATCCTCCTTGTGTAATAGCAGCTCCAGTTCCTCCATTTTATTGATCCAGCTCCTAGCATTTGTGAACATTCCCCCCTGAGTTTTGTATTGGTGCATATTTTTTTTTTCCATATGATTTCTCAGGCTTAGTTTTTTAATTGGTAACTCATTAACCCCACAATTGTCATTCAAAACACTGAAAGATGAAAATTGGCCTGGGCATGTAGGCAAGTGGTTAAAATTACACAGCTCTGAATAGCGAAAGATGGCCTGGTCATGAAGAGAGGGGGGGCAATGGGGGTAAAACCTCCTGGAGGTCAAGTGATTAAAAGGTGAAGGTTGCCTTTGCAGGCCTCTCCAATGAAAGCTGCTGTCTACAAATACATTTTCATAACGGCTTTCCAGCTTCTGCTTTTACTTGGGATATGGGATGAACTGTGAAGTCACCGGGGTGCAGACAATGAGATGTTTTGTTTTCCAGTTATTTGTATTTGTTAGTAAAATGCAGCGGTGTGCGATCCATAAACTGCTATGGCACAGCCAAGAACTTTATCACAGATCCTTACCTGCTCCAGCCCTGTAGATGCGGAGACAGGCAGCTGTTTACGAAAGGAATGCAAAATGGGCTGCTCTTCTTTTATAGTCCTATGGAACAATGCACCCCCACCATCCCTGCACAGGTGACACCAATCATAAAACTCCCAGAACATTCCAGGGCACCCCATATTCTAAGCAACAGACCAACTCTAAAGAGAACCTGTCACTCTACCCATTTCGGAACGTGGTGGTTGGTTGCTATGGTGTCTTATGCCGTGTACACACGATCGGAAATTCGGCCAGCAAAAGACCGATGAGAGCTTTTGGTCAGAAAATGCGACCATGTGTATGCTCCATCGGACTTTTGCTGGCCCATTTCCAGCCAGCAAAAAGATTGAGAGCAGGTTCTCAATTTTTCGGTCGGAAACAGTTCCTATCCGAAAATGCGATCGTCTGTAGCAATTCCGACGCGCAAAATTCCTATGCAAGCTCGGAAAAAATTCCACGCATGCTCGGAAGCATTGAACATGGTTTTCACCGGTTGCATGACATCGCATCAAAAATCGCATTGCAAAGTCGCACTGTAAATCGCGCGACTTTGGGGTTGCAATAGTGGAAACAGAGCCTTAAGGTACGTTCACACTAAACGTGGGTTTGAAATCGTTCAGCTGAACTTGCGCAATTTCGAACCCGCATTTCATTGCGAGTTCGGGGGCGATTTGAAAGACGTCTGTGCGGGTTCATGAACAGAAGTATATGTAAATCGCCCCCCCCCCCCAAAGTCGCCAAAAGTAGTGCAGGAACTAGTTTTGAAAATCGCTGCCACGTCGACTTTGCGGCGTCACACCGATTGGGACAGTGGCGTTGCCGGCAATAGACTGCGATTTGGCATGCGATTTGACATGTCAAATCGCACCGATGTGAATGGGGGCTTCATAAGATTTGACTAGAGCTGCCACAAAAGAACAAAAGTGATCCTGTCACTGGATATATTTTGTTGGGTGCAGCATGCTCAGTAATGTGTCAGTGTTTATTACCTCTCACAAAGATCACTCCCCCTGACAATGTCTTCATCGGCTTATCTCTCCAGAAGGATGGCACCATCTTTGTTCAGGTATCATTCAGGATTACCATCTACTTTCTGGACTGAGATACCGGCTAAGAAATGACACAATCATGTAAATCTTGGTGCCTGTGAAGTACTTGACTGTGTTCACAAATGTCTCACACAGACCAGGGCCCTGTTGCAACCTTTCGCCTTGTGACTGGCAACGAGGTACAATGTTCAGTCTGATCACTGTGAGAGGAGACTTAGGAAATGCTTCCTCCTGCCTGCAGCATACTGATGACGCATCATCTCAGCTTAGGCAAAGTTACTGACTGGAGGTCAAGGTTGGCTTTTTAACACCTTCCCGCCCGGACTACTGTAAAATGATGGACGTCATGTGACATCCTCCCAGGATCGCGCCTCGCGCATGAACGACGGGCCACAATCCAGCACGATCTGTCACCCGCCGTGTCCACCGGATAGGGCCGATGACAGGTCACTGTACCGGTACCATGTGACCGCCGTGGCCAATCACAGCAGATCTCATGACAATTGTACACAATAAAAGGCTTTGATTCATGTGATCAGCTCTGTGATTGGTCACAGTCATCACATGGTACAGACAGGGCCAATCAAAGCGCATTTGTACCATGTGATTAGCTGTGGCCAGTTACAGCTAATCACAATAGTAAACACTGAATGAGTAGTTTCAGAAAAAAATGGTTGCTTATAACTGTAAAATGCACAGTTATAAGCAACCATAGTAGTGTGTAAAAAAAACAAAAAAAAAACCACTGTTTACCTCCCAAGAGTAGTACAACGTTACTATGGTAACACTGTATTGCTCTGGTCACTGTATGTAATAAAAAAATGTAAAAAACTGAAATTGAAATGTTTTTTTTTTTTTTAACCCCTTTGCACCTAAGCGTAAAACAAATCTTAATGCCTAAGCTCAATTTTGTGACTGTAAAACTGTACATATCATAACAACTACTTTGTATATCCAGGTGGATTATACCGCATTTTTTCAGGACAAATTGGGATTTCATTTGGTGGTAAATGGTAATGGATATCTCCTTGATTTTTTTTTTTTATTATTATAAAAGGAAAACTGGCCCAAAACACAAAAAAAAACTTTTTGTTTTAAATTTAGCAGTATATTTCTTGGTACTACCATAACCTACCACCAAAAAACAACCCAAAATAAATTCTCCTGCTCCTGACGATCGCAGCGACACCACACATGTGTACATAGGTGTGCGCACAGGGTGTGCCAGGTGTGCCTGGGCACACCCTAATCACCCTGTGTGGTGCATATTTACAATGTTTAGACCACTTTTTTTTCACCAAATAAAAAAAAAAAATTCTCCTTTTTTCTTATTTCTCCTAAAAAAACAAAAAAACAAATTAAAATAATATTGTAACTGCCCTATTAACACCAATCTCTGCCCTTATGACACCGTCCACTTCTCTACTGACACCGTCCATTGCTCTACTGACACTGTCAGTATATACACATGCACACACATGCATATGAGCTTTGGGGTGCACACCCTAATGCAACAGGCTGCACACACCTATGTATGTGTATGTTAGTTGTATTCGTAGTACAGACCAGAAGCAAGAGTGCGCATTTTGCTTTTTTATTTATCCAAACTAAAACACACTCACTGACACTGATACTAATTTAAAAAAAAATCTGTTCCCCCCCCCCCCCCCTAAAAAAAATACTGACCCTGGCACTGACCTAGATAAAACCTTGATCTAGGTTTTTTTTTTTTATTACTATTACTTTTTATTTTATTTATTTTTTTTACACACACTTTTTTTGCTGTGTAAGGACAGAGAGAGATACAATGTATTTGTCTCCTTCATTCACAGAAAAAGAAAACGCGGTGGGCAGGCTTCACAGTGACTGATCACTGTAATAGCCAATCAGAGGCTATCACAGTGATCGGGTGACCCGGAAAGCTCGATCTCCTGGTCCCGATCGTTAGTACGGGGCCCGGGACTCACGGTGAGACCCCGGTCTCTGTGCTGGGAGCGCGGTGCGGCACCCTCCCAGCACAGTGGGAAGTAGGCAAATATGCGGCCAGAGGGCAAAAAGCCAAGTCCAGTGAGGCCGCCTATTTGTGTGACGTTGGCGTGAAGGGGTTCACATACTTTTACCAGTCAGTGTCCCTGATCACCACCCACACCATTTATATGATAACGCTGTACTGCACTGGTGACAGTATGTGAAAAAAAAAAAAATGTAATCATTTATTTTTTTTTTATTTCTTCATTTTCCAAAAAATTGTGACAAAAAATTACAACTTCAAAAAACTCGCCATGCCTCTTACTAAATACCTTGGACTGTCTGTTTTCACAAAAGGGGTCATTTGGGGGATATTTGTACCGTCCTGACATTTTCAGGCCTCAAGAAATGAGATAGCCCGTCAGTACATCAGGATTAATCGATTTTTAGATATACTGTATATACCATAGTTTAGTTCTATCTATAACTTCCACAGACTAAAAATTATACACTGATTTGGGTTATTTTCATCAAAAAAAATGTAGCAGAATACATTTTGTCCTAAATTGATGAAGAAAGATTATTTATTTGCAACATTTTAGAAAAACAAAATGAAGATAAATGATTTTTTTTCACAATTTTCAGTCTTTTTTGTAGTTTGTTTTGCAAAAAATTAAAAAAAAAACTGCGGTGACTCTAATGGGGGGAACCTAATGTAAGTGGGACTCTGATGGGGACTGTGATGTAAAGGGGAACTCTGATGGGGCCCTAATGTAAGAGGGTACTTTGCTGGGGACCCTAATGTAAGGGGCGGGGGGGGGGACTATGATGAGGACCCAAATGTAAACGGAGACTATGATGGGGAGCCTGATGTAAGAGGGGATGGGGACTTTGATTGAGACCCTGACGTAAGGGGGGACTCTGATGTAAGGGGGGGACTATCATGGGGACCCTGATGTAAGGGGGGGCTTTGATGGAGACTCTAATGTAAGGGGAGGCTATCATTACTCAAAGAAAGCTCTATTTGTGTGAAAAAATGATAAAAATTACATTGGGTACAATTTCCGGCCTTTTTTCGTTTGTTTTGCAAGAAATAAAAGAGGACCCTAATGTAAGGGGGAATCTGATGTAAGGGGGTACTCTGCTGGGGACCCTGATGTAAGGGGGTACTATGATGGGGACCTAGATGTAAGGGGAGACTATGATAGGGACCCTGATGTAAGAGGGGACTCTGATTGAGACCCTGATGTAAGGAGGGTGGGCCTCTGATGTAAAGGAGGACTATCATGGGGACCCTGATGTAAGGGGCAACTCTGCTGGGGACCCTAATGTAGGGGGGCTACTATGATGAGGACCTAGATGTAAGGGGAGACTATGATAGGGACCCTGATGTAAGAGGGGACACTGATTGAGACCCTGATGTAAGGAGGGGGGCCTCTGATATAAAGGTGGACTTAATGGGGACCCTGATGTAAGGGGGTACTCTGCTGGGGACCCTGATGTAAGGGGGTACTCTGCTGGGGACCCTGATGTAGGGGGGCTACTATGATGAGGACCTAGATGTAAGGGGAGACTATGATAGGGACCCTGATGTAAGAGGGGACACTGATTGAGACCCTGATGTAAGGAGGGGGGGGGGCTCTGATATAAAGGTGGACTTAATGGGGACCCTGATGTAAGGGGGTACTCTGCTGGGGACCCTGATGTAAGGGGGTACTCTGCTGGGGACCCTGATGTAGGGGGGCTACTATGATGAGGACCTAGCTGTAAGGGGAGACTATGATAGGGACCCTGATGTAAGGAGGGGGGCCTCTGATATAAAGGTGGACTTAATGGGGACCCTGATGTAAAGGGGGGGCCTCTGATATAATGGGGGACTACCATGGGGACCCTGATGAAAGGGGAAATGATTTTTTTTCACAATTTTCAGTCTTTTTTGTAGTTTGTTTTGCAAAAAATTTAAAAAAAAACTGCGGTGACTCTAATGGGGGGACCCTAATGTAAGTGGGACTCTGATGGGGACTGTGATGTAAAGGGGAACTCTGATGGGGCCCTAATGTAAGAGGGTACTTTGCTGGGGACCCTAATGTAAGGGGCGGGGACTATGATGAGGACCCAAATGTAAACGGAGACTATGATGGGGAGCCTGATGTAAGAGGGGGGGGACTTTGATTGAGACCCTGACGTAAGGGGGGACTCTGATGTAAGGGGGGGACTATCATGGGGACTCTGATGTAAGGGGGGCTTTGATGGAGACTCTAATGTAAGGGGAGGCTATCATTACTCAAAGAAAGCTCTATTTCTTTGTGATAAAAATTTGTGATAAAAATTACATTGGGTACAATTTCCGGCCTTTTTTCGTTTGTTTTGCAAGAAATAAAAGAGGACCCTAATGTAAGGGGGAATCTGATGTAAGGGGGTACTCTGCTGGGGACCTAGATGTAAGGGGAGACTATGATAGGGACCCTGATGTAAGAGGGGACTCTGATTGAGACCCTGATGTAAGGAGGGCGGGCCTCTGATGTAAAGGAGGACTATCATGGGGACCCTGATGTAAGGGGCAACTCTGCTGGGGACCCTGATGTAGAGGGGCTACTATGATGAGGACCTAGATGTAAGGGGAGGCTATGATAGGGACCCTGATGTAAGAGGGGACACTGATTGAGACCCTGATGTAAGGAGGGGGGGCCTCTGATATAAAGGTGGACTTAATGGGGACCCTGATGTAAGGGGGTACTCTGCTGGGGACCCTGATGTAAGGGGGCACTCTGCTGGGGACCCTGATGTAGGGGGGTACTATGATGGGGACCTAGATGTAAGGGGAGACTATGATAGGGACCCTGATGTAAGAGGGGACACTGATTGAGACCCTGATGTAAGGGGGGGGCCTCTGATATAATGGGGGACTACCATGGGGACTCTGATGTAAGGGGGTACTATGATGGGGACCCTGATGTAAGGGGGAGACTATCATTACCCAAAGAAAGCTCTATTTGTGTAAAAAAAAAATGATAAGTGCTACAGTGCTACATGACCGCGCAATTGTCATTCAAAGTGTGACAGCGCTGAAAGCTGTAAATTGGCCTGGGCAGGAAGGGGGTAAAAGTGCCCGGTATTGAAGCAGTTAATGATAAAAGGCGCCTGAAACAAAAGTGTTTGAACCCTTCTAGTGTATGGCCAGCTTAAAGAGGTTGTAAACCTCAATTTTCAAGTTGTACCTATAGGTAAGCCTATAATATGGTACAGTAAATATCTCCTATACGCGCACCATTTAGGAAATATCTACTTTGTACAGCGCTGATGATGTCATCGGCGCATGTGCTGTGAAGAAACGGCCTCTGCGCATGCGTGGGAGTGACGTCACGAGATTCTGGCGAGTCACAGAGCCGGAGTCCGCGGGCCTGGAAGGAAGAGGGGCAAACATGAATGCGGCCTCCAACGGGGACAGCACAGACTTTGTTTGCACGTGTCACATAATGTGCTAGTATGCGATGCATACTAGCACATTATGCTTTTACTTTGCAGGGAACAAAAAAGGAAGTAAAACCCATCAGGGTTTACTTCTTTGTTAACTTTCTAACATCCACCAACCATTCAGTTTTGGGTGGACAGACCCTTTAACTCCTGAATGACCACTTTGACTTTCCTGATACCCAGAATCCTTTGCAGCAGAGAAGATGTGCAGGTTTAGTCTCTGGCTGACCCTTTGTTGCCCGCCTGCAGCAGAGGATCCCCCCTCCCCTTCACTGGCAGAACAAAGGGGAAGGAAGTTGGTGATAAGTCACAATATCGATAAGAAAAACTCTAGATTAGTCATACTTAGCTGAGCGCGCGATAGAAATAAAATAATTTCCAGCTACATAAGAAAAAAAAATTGTTTCTGCCCCTCCCCCAATCTGCTCATCTCCACCGCTCTATGATAACCTGAGAGGAAATAGGTTGGCGTGCAATGTCGGCTCACACTATTGTGTTCTGGAAGGGTAGAAATGTGAGCGAGCCATGTGATGAAGCTGCTGGATCTTATAATGTCAGCTACACTCCAGGGACCCATTTCTTATTGTTATCAGCAGCTATGGGGCGGTTGTCTTTGTTTCTCCCCGTCCCCAGCCTGAGCTGTCCTAATGCAAAGCTGCAACAGTCACTTATGGGTTGGCAATGCAAATTTATTGCTGGTGTGTGAGAGATAACATTGAGAAACCCTCAGGGGAGGCGCCAAGAGACACCATACAGGGGTTTAGTTACAGTCGGGGGCCATTTGCACTGTGTTTGCATTGTGGTAATGTTCAACAACTCATGTTATATGGTACCCCAATGCACTAAGACAGGGGTCTGATAACTATTTAGTACGAGGACCCCATTATATAGTTTACAAATAATTGTGGGCCAACAAACAAAATACCATCAGAGTCCTCCCTACATCAGGGTCTCAATCAGAGTCCCCTCTTACAACAAGGTCCCTATCATAGTCTCTCTTTACATCAGGATCCCCATGATAGTCTCCCGCTTACAACAGGGTCTCCATTAAAGTCCCCCCTTACATCAGAGTCTCAATCAAAGTCCCCCCCCCTACATCAGAGTTCCATTAGAGTCCCCTCTTTCATCAGGGCCCCATCAGAGTCCCACCTTACATCAGAGTCCCCATTATATTAGGGTCCCCATTATACTCCTCCCCTTACATCAGTATCCCTATTATAGTCCCCCCCCTTACAACAGGGTCCCCATGATAGTCCTGACTTACATCAGGGTCCCTATCACAGTCCCCCACCCCCTTACATCAGGGTCCCATCATTGGTGTCAGTGGGAGGAATAGTGCCCCATCATTGGTGTCAGTGAGAGGAATAGTGACCCATTGTTGGTATCAGTGAGAGGAATAGTGACCCAAGGGCCGGTGTTCTGCCAAAAAGGTCCGCCCGGCGGATAAGGACCCCCCTGTACTGCGCAGGTGCATCGTTTGCGCAGTACGAAAAAAATTGCCGAACATAAAGAGTTGTGAGTGAGCTGTACACCGCGCATGTGGAATTAACATGACATTGTACCAGACGATGCCGCACGCTCCCGATGCTCATCCTAATCTGCAAGGGGCGGGTCTATTATTACTGTTATATCGTGTAAGGGGCGGGTGCCTACAGATATAACAGTAATAATAGACCCACCCCTTGCTTAGACAATATAACAGTAATAAAAGACCCGCCCCTTGCAGAGTAGGAGGAGCATCGGTAGCGTGCGGCATCGTCTGGTACAATGTCATGTTAATTGCGCATGCGCGGTGTAGAGTTCACTCACAGCTGTTTATGTTCGGCAATTTTCGGCATTACCGTAGTAGTTTGTACTGCACAAGCGCAGCACATGCGCAGTACAGGGGGGATCCTTATCCGCCGGGGGAACTTTCTCGGCAAGACACCGGATAAAGACAAGCAAAGGGCTGCAGTTTGGAGACGACTACTCTATGAAATGCAGGGAGATCATAGCTGGTGGGAGGGGCCAGTAACCCTCAGCCCCATTCAAGCAGTGGGAGGAGTTATGCAAATATCAAAATGACTTGACGGGGGGGGGGGGAATGTCAGTCTGGGGAGTGGCTGGTCATAGGCTGATTGCATTTGCATGTTATCACCCATATGTGATGCTGAGCCTCCATGATT
The DNA here is from genome assembly GCF_042186555.1 of Aquarana catesbeiana. Classification (NCBI taxonomy): domain Eukaryota; kingdom Metazoa; phylum Chordata; class Amphibia; order Anura; family Ranidae; genus Aquarana; species Aquarana catesbeiana. The sequence continues at coordinate 233,608,837 of NC_133334.1, forward strand.
GAAAGAAGTCTAATCAAATGAAGAAAAGGGGCAGGCCAAGGACAGTCAGGCTAGGGAGGAAAGCGCTAGATGATGTTGAATGTCCTCCAGCCAGAAAATGAGGCAGGCTCTATTTGACTTACTCCAGCTTCTAATGCATATTGTGAGAAGCTCACAGTGTGCAGTGAAATCAGAGTAAGCTATTTCAGTACCAGCGAGGAGCCGGTACAAATGTGCAAGACTGGAGGGGAGGCCGGAGGTCAGATTTAAAAATAACAGCTATGTGGTGGAAGGACCTGTGTGGTTGGATACATATTAAATGTATAGATCAGGTAGGTCCTCATATTATAGTTTTTGTAAATGTAAAGTTGATTGTACAGAGATTGTATGGTGAGATTGGTGGCGTGTTATAGACAATGTAATAAATGGTATCCATGATAGAAGTGATGGACCCCCTAGTGATCTCTGTGCTGGTCTCCTGTCTGCAGGTCTTCAGATCGGTCACAGAGGTGAAGAGACATCCTCTGGACACCTGAAGGTCCTGGATATAATCATCACCCCTCCCACCCCGACCGGCACCATGAACTCCAGGACCTCGACTCAGCAGGCGCGGCCCGCTTCCCCCGCCATGAACTGCTGCTGATCTGACAACTACAACCATTATGATGTGTGACAACCATGTGAAAGGCGACAGTTCAGATCTGATATCACAGACTGGTTGCTACAGGCAACAAGAAATCAAACTTTTGAAAAACTTTTCCTACATGACTGACAAGGAAGGAAGAACACTAAGAAGTCAGAACTGTGTTCAGAAGTCGGCACACTGGAAGGGAAGACGGATGTCATACAAACTCGGGGAGCTTCCCCTTTAAGTGACATTGCTGCACTGAATCTTAGATGTCACTTTATGGCAGAGTGGAAGGATGCCGGGGATCTGAAATGTGATGAGATTCCCAGATGAGATGACAAATGTCACTTCCCTATAATAAAAATCTCTGTACTGGGGGGGGGGGATGGGAAATGCAACAAAATAAAATATGAGACATCAAATGTTATCTATTTCTTTTGTTGTTTTTCTTTTCTCCTCCCTACCATCTTTCCCTCTATCTTGCTCCCTCCCCCCACTCTTTACTGTTCCCTTTCTTTCCTTCCCCTGTTTCAGTTACCTTCTCCCCCCCAACATCCCTTCCTCTCCCCCATCCTTGCTCTCTCTCCTTTCCTACCTTCTTTCTTTCCCTCTCCTTCCTTTCTCTCCCCCATCCCTTTCTCTCGCTATCTCTCTCTCTATCCCCCCTCCTTTCCTCCCTCCTCTCTTTCCTTCTCTCTTTCATTCGTCCCTTTCTCTCCCCCATCCTCGCTCTCTCTCTCCTTTCCTCCCTTCTTTTTCCCCATCCCCCCCTCTCTCTCTCTCTCCGTACCTCCCTCCTCTTTTTCTCTTTCCTTCCTTCTTCTTCTCCATCTCTCTCTCTCTACATCCTTCCTCTCTCTCGCCCATCTCCTCTCCCCTTCCCTCCCTTCTCTATACTTCCGTCTCTCTCTCCTTTCCCCCACTTCTCTCTCTATCCCCTTCTCTCTTTCCTCCCTTCTTTCCCCGCCCCCTCTGACTCTCTCTCTCTATCCCCCTTTTCCTTTCCTCCCTTCTATTTTTCTCTTTCCTTCCCTCTCTCTTTCCTACCTTCCTCTCTCTCCATCCTTCTCCTCTCTCTATCCCTCCTCTCTTTCCTTTTTCATTCCTCGCTTTCTCTCCCCCATCCTCGCTCTCTCTCCCCCATCCTCGCTCTCTCTCTCCTTTCCTCCCTTCTCTCTTTCTCCTTCCTTCCCTCTCTCTTTCCTCCCCCTCTCTATCCCCCCTCCCTCTTTCCTTCTTTCTTTCCTTTCCCCCATCTCTCTCTCTCTCTCTCTGCCATCCCTCTCTTTCTCCCCCTCTCCTACCTACCTCTTTTTATCCACCCCCCTCTATCCCCCTCCCTCCTTTCCTTCTCTCTTTATCCCCCCCCCTCTCTCTCTACCCAGCTCCCTCCTCTCCTCACTCTCTCTTTTCCTCCCCTTCTCTCTTTCTCCTTTCTTCCCTCTCTCTTTCCTCCCTTCCTCTCCCCCCCTCTCTCTATTCCTCTCTCTCTCCCCATCACCCTCCCTTCTTTCCTTCCTCTTCTCTTTCTTTCTCTCTTTCTTTCCTCCCTCTCCCCTCTCTCTCTACTCCCCTCCCTCCTTTCCACCCTCCTCTCCTCCCTCCCCCCTCTCTCTCCTTCTCTTTCCTTCTTTCTCTCTTTCCTCCCTTCTTCTCCCCCAATCTCTCTCTTTCTCTTCCCTCCCTTCCTCCCCCCCATCCCTCTCTCTTTTCTTTATCTCAATAAAGGGACAATTTGCACAAGAAAAATTTATAATCAGAAAAAAAATCCATTTCCTTATCATTACAGCAGATTGTTGCTCCCCCACTGGGAGATCTGATGGTGCCAAACAATTTCATTACAGATACTAAATTTTATACTGGAATTGTGCAATGTAAGAACAATTATTCTGGATTCTTCCCAGCACTGAGCGCACAGATGACCTCATTGATATTATCTATAGGTCACAGATCTTCTGGCTTCACAGGGTAAAATGTACTCCATCTAAATATGATTAGAGTTCGGTACCCAGAAACATCCATTTCTACACATGTACTGTATGAGAAGAGACCCCCATCATTCCACATACATTACAAATGGTTCCAGGAAAATATATATGTTTGTGTGTAAATGATGTGTCCCCTTGGGGAGATTTGCCTTCACTTCCTGTCTCAGAGACAACAGGAAGTGAGAGGAAATCTTTTCAAAGTTAGGAAATTTGACAGTTGTCACCAAAACATGTCCCCATTGTAGGATTTCCCCTCTGGTTCTGTTTCGGTGGCAACTGTTACATTTTGTATTTCCATCACTTTCTGAGCGGATGGTCACCAGGATAAACAGAACAGGTGAATCCCCTAAGTAGGGACTCAGCAATACCCAACCTGCACACATTCCAGCCACAACTAGAAAAAAATGTTGGTCTTAGATGCTTTTTAACCACTTAAATCTGACCTCCGGTCTTCCCTCCAGTCTTGCACAGTTGTACCGGCTCCTCTCCTGGACTGAAATGGCTTACTCTGATTTCACCGCACACTGTGAGCTTCTCACAGTGTGCATTAGAAGCTGCAGCAAGTCAGGCCCCATTCACAGCTTGAAGCTCCAAAAAACGATGGAGAAGAAAAAAATCAAAAAAGTTCTGGATCTTTTTTTATAACTTGAATCGGTCAGATTTTTTTTTTGTATTTTCTGCCCTTTTTTTTCCTCATAGGAATGATGGAAGCAAGTGTTTGTGCACATTTGCACGTTTTTGTGTGATTTTTTTGCTCAAATGAAAAAATGCATAAAAATTAAATAGTAATAACATATGAACAAATAAATGTCAAATAAGTTACACAAATAAGTAAAAATCATCATAAATAAAATAAATTAATAATATGTAATAATATATAAATAAATTTGATTACCGTATTTATTGGCGTATAACACGCGCCGGCGTATAACACGCACCCCAAGTTTAGGAGGGAATTTTAAGGAAGAAAACTTTTAGGAGGGAAGTTTAAGGAAAAAAAAAACTTACATTTAAATGCCCATCAATGCAGCCTTGCCAAGTGTCCATCTGCAGCCTTGCCCAGTGTCTTTGCAGCCCAGTGTCTCTTTGCAGCCTCATTGCAGGAATTTGAAATTGGCGCCGATCTCCACCGATTGAGAGCGGAACGAGCGCCGCCGACATAAACAAAGCCGAGTGAACTCGGCTAGTCTTGGCTCCTCTCGCAGTCCCGCCCCTATGATGGACATAACACAGGTGTCACGGACTAATACTCACCGAGGCCGAGATGCGGAGAGCGGCTTACCCTTGTGACCACGCGCACCCAGACCCCCGAAGTGGGTACAGAGAGCTGGGGGCACGCGGAGGCACGGGCTTCCGGAAGGCAGGAGATCCGTAGATGGAGATCTGGTGCACTGGAATCCGTATGGGACCGATGGTCCGGATCAGGTATCAGGCAGAGGCAAGTCCGTAATACAGGCTGTGATCAGGGTATCAGGCAATCAGTGTGGGCAAGTCCGTTATACAGGCAGAGGTCAAGGTATCAGGCAATCAGAGTAGGCAAGTCCGTTATGCAGGCAGAGGTCAAGGTATCAGGCAATCAGAGTAGGCAAGTCCGTTATGCAGGCAGAGGTCAGGGTATCAGGCAATCAGCAGAGTAGAGGTTAAACAGGCCGGGGGTTTGGTACACTTTCAGCAGGCAGATAGGTACAGGTTTCACTGGGGACAAGAGATCAGGGGAGAGCTGACGACGAACCAGCAACCCGACTGGGTGCTGGCACCGTCAGAAATAGTCTCCCCCCCGGCGAGCGCGTCAGTGTGACGCGCTACCAGGTACCCGCACGGGCGACGGCGCGCACACGGGGACCGCCGTGCACCCGCACGCGCCGCACCATCAGGCCGCGGAATGGGTGTGCGGCGAAGCGCCAGTCCGCCGCGCATGCGCACCGGAGCTCGGCGAGCGGAGACGCTCCCGATCTCCTGACAGTGCCCCCCTCCTAAGGGCGGACACCGAACGCCCAGGCTAGCCATCAACTCTGGATGATCTTGGTGGAAGGTTTGGATTAGCCGTGGAGCATGCAAGTTCCTAGCAGGTTCCCAGGAATTATCTTCTGGTGGGTAGCCCTTCCACTGGATCAGATACTGTAGTTGCCTGCCCCTTTTTCTGCAGCTCAGGATGGACTCCACCTCAAACTCATTTTCGCCATCCACTTTGATTGGCGGAGGAGGAGGCTCTCCTCTCCCCGGAAAAGGGCTAGGTACCACAGGTTTCAATAATGACACGTGGAAGACAGGGTGAATCCGATATGTCTTGGGTAGTGCTAGCTCAACAGCCACAGGGTTAATGATTCTCTTGACTTGGAAAGGACCAATGAACTTGGGTCCAAGTTTTCGAGATGGCAGCGGTAATTTAAGGTTAGCAGTGGATAGCCAGACCTCTTCTCCCAAGTCAAACTTTGGGTTTGCCCTTCTGCCCCGATCATACTGTTTCTTGTAGTCTTCTTGTGCCTTGTGTAACATATCTTGGATTCTCTGAAAGTTGGATTGCAACCACGTTATCCTGTCCTGGACTGCAGGGACTGTCATTTCGGGAATGTCGTTGGAGAAGAATGTAGGATGGAACCCGAAATTCACCCAAAAGGGTGTTTGGTTGGTAGAGGCATGAATTGAATTATTATACGCAAATTCAGCGTAGGGAAGAAGACTCGCCCAATTATCCTGGGAACCTGAACAAAAGCAACGGAGGTATTGCTCCAACGTTTGGTTTGTCCTCTCCGTCTGGCCGTTGCTTTGGGGGTGATAAGCTGAGGAGAGACAAACTTGGATGCCCAGGGATTTGCAGAGTTCCTTCCAGAATTTGGACGTAAATTGCACGCCCCTATCCGACACAATGCTTCTTGGTACACCATGGAGCCTAACGACCTCTTTCAGAAAAACATTGGCTGTGTCTACGGCGGAGGGAGTGCCCCTCATGGGTAAGAAATGGGCCATCTTGGAGAGACGGTCGATAACGACAAGGATGGTAGAAAAATCTTCTGAGGTTGGCAGATCGACAATAAAATCCATGGACACATCAGCCCATGGTCGTTCCGGGATGGGTAATGGTTTGAGCAAGCCCCAGGACCTAGTGTTTTGGCCCTTGTTGCGCTGGCACAGAGAGCAGGATGCCACATACTCCTTACAGTCTCGTCTCCATCCAGGCCACCAGAAGGAGCGAGAAAGAAGTTCCGACGTCTTCTTAATTCCGAAGTGTCCTGCCATCTTATGGTCATGACACATTTTAAGGGTTAAGGAACGTGTCACTTGTGGTACGAATATTTTTTCCCGAATCCAAAAAAGATCCCCATGTTTCCTCAAGGAGTGTACTACTGGATCAGTACACAAGCTAGATGAGGACCTAATGGATGACATTAAGTCCGCCTGAGTTAATTCAAGGAAGTTTTGTGGAGAGAGGATCGTGCTTGGTGCTGGTGCTTGAGAGTCTGCGGAGAACATCCGAGAGAGTGCGTCGGCCTTCCCGTTTTTTGCTCCAGGTCTGTAGGCTATATGAAAGTTGAAACAGGAGAAGAAGAGGGCCCAACGGGCCTGGCGGGGTTTTAGTCGTCTTGCTGTTCGGAGGTACTCTAGATTCTTGTGATCCGTAAAGATCATAACCGGGTGTATTGCACCCTCCAGCAAATACCTCCACTCCTCTAAAGCGAATTTTATAGCCAGCAGCTTCCTGTCACCCACATCATAGTTGAGTTCCGGTGGACTAAGTTTCCTGGAGGCGAAGGCTACAGGATGTAGAATGGCCTTAGGTCCCTGTCTCTGAGAGAGAATTGCTCCAGTTGCGATTTCTGATGCGTCTACCTCTAGTACGAACGGTTGAGTCGGGTCAGGATGACAAAGAATCGGGGCGGAGCTGAACAACTTCTTTAATTTTAAAAAAGCTTCTTGAGCGGCTGGGGACCACTGGAAAGAACTGTGCTGCCGAGTTAGTTGGGTGATGGGTGCCACAATAGCAGAGAATCCAACAATAAACTTTCGGTAGAAGTTAGCGAACCCGATAAACCTCTGTACCCCCTTCTTGTTAGAAGGAGCTGGCCACTCCTGGATTGCCTGAATCTTCTGTGGGTCCATTGCGACCCCATTGGTTGAAAGGATGAACCCCAGAAATTGTATAGTCGACTTTTCGAATTCGCATTTTTCAGCTTTCAGATATAGCTTGTGCTGTCTAAGTATGGTAAGAACCTTCCTTACATGTCCTTTGTGTATCTCCAGAGTGGGGGAGAAGATAAGAATATCATCCAGGTATACAACAAGGAAATCATCCAGGTATTCTCGGAATATGTCATTCACCAGGTGTTGAAAGGTGGCCGGGCCATTACAGAGTCCGAATGGCATCACTAAGTACTCGAAATGCCCGAATCTGGACCTAAAAGCTGTCTTCCACTCGTCCCCAGACCTGATCCTGACAAGATTGTAGGCCCCCCGGAGGTCAAGTTTCGAGAACACCTTAGCTGATCGGAACCGTTGGAACAGCTCGGGAATGAGAGGTAGAGGATACCGGTTCTTAACAGTGATATTGTTGAGCTGCCGATAATCTACACAGGGTCTTAAGGTACCATCTTTTTTCCCAACGAAAAAGATACCTGCTCCAGCAGGTGAGGATGAGGGACGGATGAAGCCTTTCTTGAGGTTTTCGTCTATATATTGTTTAAGAGCTTCTAGCTCAGTTTCTGAGAGAGGAAATATTCGACCGAATGGGATCTGGGACCCAGGCAGGAGGTCGATTGGGCAGTCATAGGAACGATGGGGGGGTAGGCGGTCAGCCATCTGTTTACTGAAGA